>NC_052357.1:30166453-30291441 GCF_009727055.1 Benincasa hispida
CTAGTAAGGAAGCGTAACTCATCATCAAACGAACCATGTCCAATAAGGTTCTGGAGAAATTTGTTGGCATTTAGATTGAGTTACGGTAGATTTAAACATCTCTATGTTACGGAAGGAACTTACTACTAAAGGTCTTAGCACATACAAATTATTTTCCAGTTTAGCTGTACAAATTTCAACACCATCCTTACGAATAAACGCTTTATTCAATTTAAAAGAAATAGTGTAATTGTATTGTAACATACACTTTACAGAAATAAGGTTCATTTATAGTTCTGGAACTAAAAAGACATCTTTTAATATAAGAAACCTATTATGTAAAGTAAACTAGATGTCTCCCACTGTCACAGTTGAGATGACGTGCCTGGTACCTACTCGCAACGTCATCTCACCAGCTTCCAACTGTCGCTAGGATCTAATCCCCTTTTTCTGCCTTGGCCTTAGCCTTGGCAGCCTTCTTTTCCTCCAGATAACGAAGACAATTCTTCTTCCAGTGTCCGTCCTAGTTACAGTGGAAACATTTTCCTTTTCCAATTGGTCGTGGACGCTTCTTCTGGGCAATAGGTGGCGGGTTAGTAGGCGCATTCCCTTTCCCTTTACCACCCTTCTTTTTCTTCCCCTTTTCATTGTTAGAAGTTGAAGGTGTAGACTTTGTTTCTAAGGTCGAACCTCGATAGACATTTTTAGAGGACGAGACAACATTAGCCTCACCTCCCTTTTTCCCTTTACTTTTCATTAAAGATTGGTAAGTCTGTAACTTTTTAAAGAGAGTGGTAAGGGAGTAGTCCACTTTGTTAAGAATCGTATTGCTAACAAAGTGGAGGAATCTCTCTGGCAATGAATGCAGGATAATGCTAACTTGATTGCCCTCATCAATTTTAGAACCATTCATCTTCGCCACATTAAAGTGAACCATCATTTTCAGCACGTGTTCATAAACAGAGGTGCCTTCCTCCATTTTGAAGCTGAAGATGCGTTTCAGAGGCTCATGCTTGAGCTGTCCAGACGGATGTCTGAACATTTCCCACAGAGACTCCATGATCTAACGTGCTGAGACCATGGACTCGTGTTTCTTGGCCAATACATCACTAAGATTGGCTAAGAATATAAGCTCAGACCTTCTCGTTTGCCTGTGTCCAACGCTCGTACGCCACTCGAACATTTCGAGTAGCGTTCTAAGGTGGAATAAGAGGACATTCCTCCGTAAGGACAAACTTGAGATCCTCGATGATGAGTATCGTCGTGAGTATATAATTCTAACTTGAATAGTCTAGGCCATTCAGTTTTTCGACGCTTAGTAAATTGATAGTGGCTAAAGCCATTAAAAACGTTGTTTAAAAAAAAAACGAATAACCTTTTATAATACTTTGCAAAAACCACATTTTAATTAATCAATTAATTTTTAGCAAAACAGATTCCAAGTACCCTAAGTGAAAAGACTTCTATTTTACAATGATGCCCCAGTGAGGCAGGATAAACGTCACCGGCGGGGTGATCAGATGGCCCTTCACTGGGATGAGACAATTTTAACCATTAGGTAGAACCAACTCTTGGAACTATACCTAATAGCCACCATTGTTCGGTCCAAAATAGTTAACCCTTGACAATCCTACATAAGTGTAACCCCTCATTTTCGGCCCCAGAGTCCTACCCTAATGCACTCACCATAGGAAAAGACAGATTAGGACAAGAGACTAAGTAACCTTATCATCTTACAGAAGATCAAATAAAGAAATGCGCAAAACAACCATCCTATAGGGGGACACACCTAGGGTGCCATGAGGTGATGCGCAGAAACTTTATTTAATCCAATGAGGGAGACTGAGGGATATGTTGTCGCACATCCCGCTCCTACTTACTATGAACACTCTCTCCATCCACCTTGATATTGACCTACCCAAACACCATCCGTTGGGGGGACACGCCAAAGGTGCCTCGAGGCCGAGGGTAGATCTCACGGTGTGGACTATGAGGGAGAAACACAAGAGGTGAAAATGAGGCATCAAATGCCTTAAGAACCTCCCACTGAATGTTCTACCTAGAAGTTTATTAACCTAGACAATCTGGCTACTGATTATGATCTAAGTCATTTATAAAATTTGCTAAAAAAACAACTTTGTCTTTGAAATTGAAAAAAAAAAAAAACAAATCCAAGTAGTCACATTAAACTCTTTAATGGAATGGCCTTAGTTTGCATGCATCAAATCTATCTAAATTACCTTTCCAGGTAGGTTCCCAGGTAGAGGTGTTCCATTGCCGTCATCTTAAATACCCCAGCCTAGATAGAACTCGCCTTCGACAAAAGGACTACTATAGATAGACTTGCTACAAATTAATATTTTACTAATTATTTTAGTTCTAATTTCATTTTATATTCATTTATAAAATAAACAACTAAAACACTCATCCCACATGACGAAGTATTTATAACGCTTATAAATATAACGTTAAAAAAAAAAAAAATAAAGCATACATAAATATAACCCTTATATTATATGATGCATGAGCATGCATTTATGTAAATTAAAACATACTTCTCTAAATTATAACACTTATAATAAAGAGAATATGCATGACCTAAGGTGGAATTTATCTATATGTGCATACCATATGACATATTAAAAACATACATCACATATAATAAATAAAGAATTAATGGACCGGGATGAGCCTTTACAAAATCAGAATGAAATAATCCTATCTATTACATTTTTCATCGAGCAAACCGGTTCATAAGCGAACCGAGTCTTGAACCGCTAGGAGGACTCCATTGTGTAGTAAATGTCGTAGGTAGATGATCATCCAGCGGGAGCTAGACGATAAGAGCAAAATTAAACGATCGCGTAGATGACAACAAGGCAACGAAGCCTGATCGTCTATGTGATCGCTGAACGCAGTGATAGGTAAACGATTTACCTTGCGTTACTAAGCAATCATTTAGTCAGTTACTAAGCGATGAAGTTTGTCGACCAAAACGATCGCTAGTGCGATCACTTAACCTGACGTCAGGTAAACGATTTACCTTGCGTTACTAAGCAATCGTTTAGTCAGTTACTAAGCGATGAAGCTTGCTGACCAAAACGATCGTCTATGCGATCACTTAATGCGGCAACAGGTAAACGATTTACCTTACGTTACTAAGCGATCGTTTAGTCAGTTACTAAGCGATGAAGCTTGCTGACCAAAACGATCATCTATGCGATCACTTAACGCAGCGTCAAGTAAACGATTTACCTTGCGTTACTAAGTGATCATTTAGTCAGTTATTAAGCGATGAAGCTTGCTAACCAAAACGATCGTCTATGCGATCACTTAACGCTGCGTCAAGTAAACGATTTGCCTTGCGTTACTAAGTGATCGTTTAGTCAGTTACTAAGTGATGAAGCTTGCTGACCAAAACGATCGTCTCTGCGATCACTTAACACAGTGTCAGGTAAACGATTTACCTTGCGTTACTAAGCGATCGTTTAGTCAGTTACTAAGCGATGAAGCTTGTTGAACAAAACGATCGTCTAGTGCACGCGCGCGTTAAGCGATATGCGAGCATCACATCGTCTACACAACCCGATACTCAGTGATCGCATAACCGATCTTCGACACGATGCCACACGTTTCGGTTCTTCAAGGAAGGAGACGATCAACCCTTGATCGTCTCCTTCCTTGAAGAATCGATACGCGTGGGCTTTGTTCGGATTTGGTAGAGGGAGGAAGGAAGAGAGACCGTACACAACGATCAAGCAAGTGGGATATGCGGTTGATCGTCTCCTTCCTTGAAGAATCGAAACATGTGGGCTTTGTTCGGATTTAGTAGAGGGAGGGAGGAAGAGAGACCGTACACAACGATCAAGCAAGTGGGATATGCGGTCATCTATCACATAGGCAATATGCTTGATTGTTTAGGTGAAGTATACAATTGTGTAGTAAAAGTAAGCGATCGTCTAAACGATTATGTAGGAAAAGGTAAACGATCGTGTAGGAAAAGGGTAAGCGATCATCCAAACGATCGCGTAGGAGAAACTAAGCGATAGTCTAGTAAATATCAGAAGCTAAATGATCGCTTAGAAAAAAGGTAAACAATCGTTTAGATAATAGCGTGCGACGGTATAATCGGTATGCGATCGCTTAACAATATCGTATATATAAGCGATCGTGCAGTCACTATCGTATAGGCACTAATTTTCTAAACGATGAAACTATCTTTTTATGAATATCCACGCATCCCGATATCAACACACCGCCTACTATTTATATTGCAATCATCCGTTATTTAAAGCGAAGAGGCGCCTTCCTATTTCCTTTATAACCGTCCAATGAATGTGATCTTATCGCGGGGTAGAGCAACTTGGTAGCTCGCAAGGCTCATAACCTTGAAGTCACGGGTTCAAATCCTGTCTTCGCAAAATTTTTGTGTCTAAAAAATTGAGGTTTGATCTTGGTAACTATTAATTAATTAATTACTATTAATATTAGCTTTTTTTCTTTCCAGATGGGAGGAAAAGAAGGGGGGAGGATAGAACCACTATACTATCACGGTCAACTATATAATTTATCCTATTAAATGAAAAACATTAACCCATTATCCTCATCCTCGGCGGATAGCGGGAATCGAACCCGCATCTTCTCCTTGGCAAGGAGAAATTTTACCATTCAACTATATCCGCATTTTTTTTTATCTGCAATGTATAGTATACATCAGTGCAGAGCTAGCCTATTATACTAGGCTATTAATACTAGGTTAAAAGTATACTAGGCTATTTTTATATAATTTATATATAGATTTAACCAATTATATATATATTATATAATATATTTTTATATAAAGGTATATAAAGGATATTTATTACTATACTATTTCTTTTCTAATATTTTTAATTAATCTTTTAGATGAATTGAGACGGTATTTTGTAAATATGTAATTATCTTGAATATATTAACTATTTCTTTATTTTTATCGGATCGCCTGGAAGGGACAAAAGAAACATCTTGTTCTTTCTTCAACAATTTCTGATCTCTAGTGGACCTCTCAATAGGATTCGAACCCATATGAAGTTTTGACCATCTGTCAGAAAAAAAAGAACGAATGGATCTTGTAGGATTCCCGAGAAATTCTTCGATTTCTTCCGGAAGCGGATGATCTTGAAGTTAGTTCTATACATATGACCAGCAACAAGAAAAATAAATGCGATAGCTAAATGATGATGAGCCATATCAGTCAGCCATAAACTTTGCGTTTGCAGATGGAATCCCCAGAGAATGGTTAGAATGGCAGTTCCTGCTCCTTCGGAAGTACCAAATAAATGATTATTTGAATCAGGGTTTTGAGCATAAAGATTCCACTGACCTGTAAAAAGTGGTCCTAATCCTTAAGGATGTGGCAATATATCTAAGAAATCATTCCATCGAACATAATGCAATTCGAAGGATTTTTCTGTCTTTCATTATTCCATCGATTTTTTTTATTTGTGATTTCTATTTATGAATCGTTCATTCTAATCACCATTCCTCATATAATTCTATATAGAAATTCTTTTATTTAAAATTGAATTGCATTTTTTTATTTAAATAATATACATAAATTTGAAAATTTGAATATATAGTTATATTGCTTACATTATAGAATATAAAATGAAAATAGTGATTAGTATTGATTAGAAGAAACGTCTAAAAAATAAAAAATATTTGAAAAGAAAAAAAATATTATTTTTTTATTTAAATAATACGAAGGCTAGTACCCTTCGGGAAGTGATTGGTCTGCCATATGCTATAAACGGGATTGAACTCCATTTCTCATACTTTCACTCATCGATTCACTTATTGTTCAGATTAGGTTAGGTAGGTATATTTCGATCTCACACTAAGCCAAGAAATTCAAAAACGAGAAATTTGGAAATTTGGGGATAGGGATCAACAAGTTATTGAAAATTGTTTTTCTCGCCAAGCCGAATTGCTTTATCAATAATTTGGTGAATGTATCTATGTTCAATTCGTGGGTGTACATGTATCAATCAAATGAATTTCGTTAGGATGGGGCTTATCAACCATCATCTACTTCAGAGATCATCCCTCCTGAAACTTTTTTCAAATACAAAAGTGCAGTCTCTTCCTACGAATTAGTAAATTAGGCAGTATACTTTTGTACAGAATAACAAAGAACGAGTGAATCTTCATAAATTTTTCATTGTAAATGGGAAATAATTATACAAATAAAAATCAAAAAATGGGGGGGGGGAGATAAAAAAGATGCAGGGTCATTTTTCTTCTTGGCTAGTCAAACATGGACTGGTTCATAGATCTTTGGGTTTCGATTACCAAGGAATAGAGACTTTACAAATAAAGCCCAAGGGATGGCATTCCATTGTAGTCATTTTATATGTATATGGTTACAATTATCTACGTTCCTATATAGAATTATATGGGGAATGGTGATTAGAATGAACGATTCATAAATAGAAATCACAAATAAAAAAAAAATTCAATGGAATAATGAAAGACAGAAAAATCCTTCGAATTGCATCATATTAGTTCATTATACTTATATTGACAATTTCAAAAAACTATTCATACTATGATCATAGTATGATGGAATCGGGCAAGTATGCCCCCATCGTCTAGTGGCTCAGGACATCTCTCTTTCAAGGAGGCAGCGCAGATTCGACTTCCCCTAGGGGTAGGGTACTATGAAAGGAAGTTAATCATGGATTATCAATAAGCTTGGAATTGATTCTTCCTAGGTCGATGCCCGAGCGGTTAATGGGGATGGACTGTAAATTCGTTGGCAATATATCTACGCTGGTTCAAATCTAGCTCGGCCCAATAATTCACCTATCCACCATAAAATGATATAACCTATTTGTCCTTCTAGAGAAATGCTTGACTTGATATGAAAGAATAAAAAAAAAAAAAAAATTTATTCATTGACAGATTGATTATCAATCAATTTGACAATAACGAAAAAATGACTATTAATCTCCGCTCCTCGCACTAACGTACATGTCTCCGCTCCTCGCACTAAAGTACATGTCTCTATTACTCACGTCTCTGTCTGGTAGAATATGACAATTCAAATAAAAAATCAACACAGAAACGTTTGAAGAAAATTAAGTCAACAACATATATTGGATCAATAACATTTTTTTTTGTATGAGTGCAATATTTATTTCTCTATATATAGATATTTTCTATATAATATATATAGAGAGATTTTTTTTTTAAATTTCATAAATCAATTAAATTAAGAAAAATTAATTACGAATAATTAAAATCTCCATTTTTCAATTTCTGCATAGAAATGGATTCACGAGTTTCACACTTCTTCGAGTACAAGGATTCATAAGAAATCATTAAAAAGATTTAATCATTGAAAAATTTCCTACCTAATATTATTATTTGACTAAAGTTTTGTAAAAAAAAAAAAGGATTTATACATTTTATTATCATAAATAAACGTATGGATTAACCCATCAACTAGATAGATCCAAAATAAAAATCTTTTTCACAAAAAAAGAAATAAAATGATAAAAAATACATAATAACAATACATACATATCAGCATTTTCTGCCTAGTTTATTTAACTTAAGAGACTCAAAATAATCTTCCCTAAAATAAAGAGAAAAAGATGTATGAATTGTTACTTGGATTTACAATTATTCATTACGGACAAACACAAAATACGAAAAAATGAGGTGAAAAGAAAATACAAATATGTTACATATGTAACTTTATTCTTTATTAATCAGATTCGAGTTACTTCCAATTACGTAAATCAATAGTTCAAACCGCACTCAAAGGTAAGGCATTTCCCATTTTTATAGGAACTTCTATACCAGAACAATGGTATCTCCAATTATAGCCCCTTTGGGATGTAAAATATATCTTTTGTACCATCCCCATAGTGTATGAGACAAATGTATGCATTTCGATTTGTTCGTATTCTATGGTTACGATTCTACCATATATGTCTTTTTCATTCCGTCGAAAATCGATTTTACGGTATAGACACTTATGACCTCCCCCTCTATGCCCTGCGGTAATGATTCCTCTAGCATTACGACCTTTACCCCACAACGATGTTGTCCATAGATCAAATTATTTCGTGGATTGGATTTTACTTGACTGTCTATGGCTCCATTGCGTGTGCTCGGGGTAGAAGTTTTGTATAAATGTATCACCATGCTATTAAGTATTTTGATTTGTACGAATGAGATATACAGCAACAAGAAGAAGGAAAAGGATTGAATAGAGGAACTCGTAAGCTAAACCCGTGCTGACGAATAACCAACCTGCAATGAATAGAGAAGATATAGTAATGCTATGAATGACCCAATATCGAATACTGGTGATAATATCAGCAAAAGAACGTTCTCTTGTGCTTCGAAACATGCCGAGCTCCACATATTCTTGTACAGTCAAAAGGGGATCGATTTCGTAACCAATTCGACAGCCTTTTGTTCAATTTCTCGTGGGGTCAGATTCTGATCGGTACGAGTCAAGGGAATGGCCCCTTGGCCTCCTATTTCCATATAAAGGACACGACGTGCATAAATACCCTCTTTAACTTCTATTCTGATGGACTGAATGTCTTTCATAAGGAATCGGAGGAAGATTCGACGATTTTTTCCAGGAAACCCCCAACGAAAAATAGACACTATTTCTTATTTTCTATCGAATCGATCATAACCACTACCTACATTCCACAAAATTGTGCACCACAAATAGAAGCTAATAAAGAGACCGACAATCCCAATCCCATAGAAAGACATTACGATCCCCTGTGGAAAAAAAATTATTTGTTGAGACGGAAATAAAGATATCAAATCCCTACCAAGATAACTGGAAGTTCAAACCAATAAAAACCCTAATGAACCTAAAAAAAAGATAAAAGCCCAGCAGAAATTGCTAATTTTTCGAGAGCCTCTTATAAATTCTATCCATATATGTTCTGATCGCCAATTCATACTAGATCTCGTTGCATTTTATTGGAATTGATAGAATAACAAAAATCTATTTGACTTTTTTTGTTTCCGAAGTAACTCTAATCAACTAGCACTATTTTGATGTGATGTTATTATTTTAAATCGAATTATATTTATATCCAATTTTCTCCAAATTAATATATCTCATACATAAAGTTAATTATATCATATTTAATTAACTCATTCAATTATATCATATATAATCGAACTCCCTCTTGTCAATTTGAACATTTCAAATTGACCCAAAAACTGACTTTCAACTTGTATCCAAGCTACCAAGGGGACCTTATGAACCTATGGCTCGAAGCTCCAATGATACGTGAATAGCTGACTAAACTCTTTAGTCACGATATCCACCATCTATTAACTGCCAGGCATTCTACTAAAGACCGACAGTTGAACTCTTCTTGACATAGATATATTTCTATGTCCATTGGATATAACCAATCATCAGTACGATGATCCTTCACAGATGCTCGTAATTACAGCAGGCCAATTTACCATTTTGCCCCTATAATTACATCATCCTCCTTAAGTACCACTAATCCCTTTAATGAATAATACAACATAGTCCTACTATGTGTGAACACCTCTCGGGCCATGAGAAAGTGTGTGACGCCACATCATTCAAGCCTGGAATCAGCCTTTAAGCGCGCTTCCACGCGCCTCTTTCTTCTTCTCTCACTGTAAAGCTACTAAAAGGAAAACCACCTTCCCATTCCCCTTCTCGTCTGTCGTTTTTCTTATATCTAAAAAGAAAACGAAAGGAGGAAAATGAAATTAAGGAAAAGCAAAGAAAAACCTATACAACCAATAACAATACACCTTCACTCTATAATCTCACCTCATTTCTCTCTCTAGGATGCTTCTTTTCTGATTCTTGGTTGCCTTGGGGAAGGAGTGAATTCCATCATGTGAAGCTGAGTTCCCGCTCCCAAATCAGACGAATCCCCAAAATGGTAGGTTTGAGTCAACATTTTAGCCACTCGAACCCATGCAAATCAAAGGATCGCCCTCAATGGCAGGAGTTCCCAACTCACTCAGGATTGAGGTCATGTTACCTATGGTCATCCTAGTGAAGTGAAGTCTCAATTATGAACGGTGTTATATAACGAGACGTTAACACTTCGTGGAAAGGTCTTATACAAACTCTTTGTATAGGACACCCCCGCTCGCATGTCCCCTACACGAATGATCAGGATCAGACTATCTGGTGACAAGCCACAACACTTGTGACCATTCCACAAAGTGGGCCGCATGCATATCGTTACCAGGATAAGGTTTCCCTCCTATATGCATATACTGCTGACCATTTTGGTTATCACTCAAGACATGATCCACTTGTATGTCACCACATACATGCTTAAGTTACATACAGATAACCAGGGATATTAAATTTATTAGTTTGTGGTAAAATCTAAATGTGCAAAGTCAAGTAGTGAAGTAAATATCATTTATATTATACATCACAAGTGTTCGTACAAAGTTGTTTACAAACTACTGATGCATAATTTTTTGAAGTGAAAGTATGGATGATATGCGATGGTGAAATTGCATTGAGCACTCAAGTTTCCTCAGTGGAATCCAAGTGTAAACTCCACTGAGTTTCCTGGTATGTTCAGGAGTCGAACTCATGAATTTGGGAAAACAGATTGCGATGGTAATTTTTATGAAAACTTTGCGGTAGCCGGTAACTTAATTAATTATGGGTTTGTTGTTGATTGCGTTAATGAAAAATAAACAAGTGCGGCGAATTTGAGAAAAATCAGTTGTGTGATAGATACACTGAGTATGCGGATGAACGAGTTGAGAAGGTCTTTAGCTAGCGTTATGTGGAAATGCATCAGACTATGCGATCATGCTACAACCATGCACAGCAAGCCATTTTCCAATGCAAATGCGGTGCTCATAAATCTAGGACACATGTGTTGAATGCAAAAATGTCTATAGAACTTATTCCTAAGTCTCTACTCTTTTCCTATGCGATGATGCAAAATGCATAAAAGCAAGGTGACCGCATACAATCATATCCTATCTCTAGGATGCATGCGATGCGCTAATAGCAAACGGTGCTTATTCCTAAGCTCTTATCTCTTGATTATGCGCTCTAATCTGACTCTCTCGAGCCTAGATTCTAATCTGACATTCCCAAGCCTAGATCGTGTCCTTAGACTATCCTCCCGAGTACCTCTAATGGACGAATGAAGCATACATAATACATGATAATCGCATAGAATGAAAATTCCCTAGTTGTACTAGCTAAATGCTTCTCAACCCATTCAACTGATTTAACTACTCATGCGTAAATAACAGAGAGTGAACAGATATAGAGAAGTAGATTCCATTTCGATAAAAGAGTGGAGTACAAAATAACAATGGAAGTTAAAGGTAGAGAGCCTGGTAGTAATTCCTTGCTGACCGAGGCTTTTACACTATAAATCTCTATTCAGTTCTAAAGATGTTCCTGCTTCTGTTGGTGTCGGCCCTTTCTCTGTCCTTGAAGCTTCCGATGCTCTCCCAAGCTTACCGGAACGATCTGTCGGCACAACCTCCTCTCTTGCGTCCGCTTTAAAATGAAAGGAAACTATGAACAAGAACATGCAAACCGAACGTATGAAATTTCGAACTGCTGAACCCCTTTTCTAAAGGATGCCTTTGGTATTTATAGAACATCCAGGATGAACGGCGACTTCTCTCTCATGATTGCACAGATGGGATGGCTTTAATTCCCCTGACTGATGCACCGAATATTTGTCACTAAAAAGCTGAATGTACTTGTATCGTTAGTGGCTGTCAACTTAATTCGGATTTGACTGTCATCAGCTTTCTATCCCATCACGATTAATTAGCCTTTCACCCAGATGCGCCCACCATGTTGCACCGACCAAGTTGCGACAATCCTTCTCGATCAAATGTTTGCGAACACGATCACCGCAAATCCTTGCGGTGATGCTGCACTCAACCAATGGTTTCCTATGATCACAATTTCCACCTGCGTCATGCATATTCTACATAAAATACGAAAATCAACTATTCTAATACGATGAACGCATGCGACCGCAATATTATGAATCTGATGCTTTTGGACGCAATTTAACATGTTTTAATCAATGCAAGCCAGCATTGTTTTAAGAACTTAACACTATGATAACGTGTATTTCTGTCCATTGTCACACCTCAAATTAAAACATGCTTGTTACTCAGCATAAGCTAAAGACTTCCTTTAACAAGTCAACCGCAATGTTCTTTTCCTAAATTTCTCAAGGGTACTTCGTTCAAATCCTATAATACTAAAAATTTCCTTAAGTCCTATTCAAGTCTCTTCTTAAAATATTTCTAAGACCTAGGGATTGCAGCTTAACCTTCAAAAGGACTTTACTAATTCCGAACAATCGCATGATTGTAATTTCAAAAAGAATTTTTTTTTCACCAGGGTATCAAATGATTTTATCGTTGCATATTTCTTGTCATTGTTATTTTTTTTTTCTAACCTTGGCGCTGATCCAAGTGCCTTGCCTCGTTTTGGCTTGCCTCTAAACGTGTGTCATGCGGACATCCAACTACGGGCAATGCGCTCTTCCTCAGACTAAACTCATACCTACTTGGCAGCGGAGTTGCGGTCATATATTTATGCGTTGACCTTAGTGACTTACTTTCGTTTTGGCTTGCCCCCACGTGTGTCATGCGGACATCCAACTACGGGTAAGTGCCTTTCACAACTGAACTCTTATCAACATAGGTTTCTCATTGCGTTGACAATGGAGTTGTTATTCTAAAAAAAAAAAATCTTTTTTTTTTTCAAAATAGCAAGGTCGAAAATAAATACCTCACCCCAAATTTAAAATGCGCCAATGTCCTCATTGCCAGAAGATTGAAAGAAGTCATGCGATGTTCTTAGAAAGCTTCGTAAAGAGAGTTTGAAAGAAAGCTAGCAAACCCCTAACTTCTAGAAATATTTCATGAGGTGACTATCTTAAAGTTAAGTTGACGCTAGTATATATGAAAGACATAGAAGCATATTTTTCATCATTGAAATCATACTTGGGAAAGAAATAGCATGCGGCGTCTTACTAAATTTATCTATGTTAAATGATTGCGGTAATCAAAGAGGATGCGGTGATAAAACTTTTTAAACTAACATGTGATGCGATAGCGCAAAATTTGAAATAAAGATAAGGAAGAATACACCCCTAAATTTGCGTTGTCGCCCGCATTGTGTATTGATGCATCCATCTTTGCGGCGATCTATCTTCTTTGAATTGCGGTGACGGAGTGAGATAATTTACTGCTTCTTGTAACATCTCCGTAATCCCGTGCCTTAATCGTTGCAAGAAAAACAGAGAGGGTCAAATTATTTTAAACAAAACAAAATTCATTATCGCAATCTCCCATTTTTTATTATTATTTTTTAATTTTTAGAAGTAATAATAAGTAAAATGCAGATAGGTAAATGATGATTAAAGTGACGAAGGAATGAGAGTTCAAGAACCAAACAAAGGGTATTTCGGGTTTTTCAGCTTCATGAAGGTCTTTTCTGGCTGGAAATCACCTCCGCAATATGCCTTAACTCGCTATCCATTAATCTTAAATGTACGGCTTCCATCTTCAGTGATCAGCTCCACCGCACCATGTTGGAATATTTCTTTAATGATGAAGGGTCTGGACCAGCGTGATTTTAATTTTCCCGGGAAGAGCCGTAGATGTGAGTTGAAGAGTAAGACCTTTTGCCCGACTTGGAGGTTCTTACCGCATATGTGTTTATTGTGTCAGCGCTTAGTGCGCTCCTTGTAGATCTTCGCGTTCTCATATGCGTTAATCCTCCATTCTTCTAGCTCGACCAGTTGCATTTTTCGCGCTTCTCTTGCTTTCTTCAAATCAAAGTTTAGCTTCTTTACCACCTACAATGCCTTATATTCTAGATCCAAAGGCAAATGACACGCATTACCAAATACCAACGCATATAGGGACATATCTATTGGTGTTTTAAATGCAGTCCGGTATGCCCACAATGCATCGTCGAGCTTCGTTGACCAATCTTTTCGTGAAGGCCTTACTACCTTCTCGAGTATCAGCTTAATTTCTCAATTGGACACCTCGGCCTGACCATTCGTTTGTGGATGGTATATGGTGGCCACTTTGTGAAGAATGTTGTATTTGCGCAGCAGCTCCTTAACAGTATGATTGACAAAGTGTGACTCCTCATCACTTATGATGGCACGAAACTAATCCCCCATACGTCGAACAATTCAAGCTCCAAGATGGTGTAATGACATTGCATGTTTCCATGAAATGTTACCTGTGCGCTGGCACCGATCACACTTCATTACATAGTCAGCTGCATCCTTAAACAATGTAGGCCAAAAGAATCACTCTGTAAAACCTTGGCTGCGGTGCACTGTCCTCCGAAGTGCCCACCATATGGTGAGGCGTGACATTGCGATAATATGCGTTGTTGAGCAGAATTTGGTACGCATAATCGCAAAATCTGGTTTGCCTCTTTTTTATACAGATTCGGCTCATCCCAATAATAATGTCTGCATTCATATTTGAGCTTCCTCTATTGGTGGTAGGTGTAGTCTTCAGACCAGATAATTGGCTATGTTTGCATACCAGGAAAATTCTTCAATATGGAATAGCTACTCATCCGGGAACACCGCACTCACCTCAGACTCATTGCGGTCAACCTCAGGATTTTTCAATCTAGACAAGTGATCCGCAACTTAGTTCTCCATCCTCTTTCGATCAATTATTTTTATATCAAATTCTTGAAGGAGGAAAACCTATCTGATCAACCTTGGCTTTGCGTCCTTCTTTGTCATTAAGTACTTTATTACCGAATGATCAGTATGGATGAGTACCTTTGTCCTCAGCAGATATGCTCGAATTTTTTCCAACGTAAAAATTACCGCCAGAAGCTCTTTCTTTGTGGTGGTATAATTTGTTTGAGTAGGATTTAATGTTTTACTCGCATATGCGATGGGGTGCAAGATTGTTTTTCTCTTTTGTGCCAAAGCTACTCTCATCGCATACCCGCTTGCATCGCACATTATTTCAAAGGGTAGTGTCCAATCAGGTGCAATTAGTACGAGTGCGGTAATCAACGCATTCTTTAAAACTCGAAATGCGTTGAGGCAGTTGTTATCAAAATGAAATTTTCTATCAGCCTCTAATAACGCACTCAATGGTCGTGCTATTTTCGAAAAATCTTTGACAAAGCGTCTGTAGAATCCGGCGTGCCCCAAGAAGCTTCGTACAGTCTTCACACTTGTTGGAGGTGGAAGTTTTTCAATTGCTTCGATTTTTTCCTTGTTCACCTCCAACCCATTTCGGGAAACCTTGTGCCCCAACACTATGCCCTCCTTCACCATGAAATGACATTTTTCCCAGTTAAGCACCAGATTCGTCTCTTCGCATCTCTTCGGTATCTTCTCCAATTTGGTTAGACAGACTTCATAGGTGTTCCCATAAATAGAGAACTAGTCCATAAAGATTTCAACAGAGTCCTCGAGATAGTTTGAAAAAATGGTCATCATGCACCTTTGGAACGTGCTTGGCGCATTGCAGAGGTCGAATGGCTTGCGACGAAAAGCAAAGGTCCCATACGGGCAGGTGAATGTGATCTTGTCTTGGTCTTCTGGAGTTATCATAATCTGGTTGTACCCGGCATAACCATCCAAAAAGCAATAAAAGTCATTTCCAGCTAGACGATCTAGCATTTCATTAATGAACGCCAGAGGGAAATGATCTTTCTTTGTGGCCGCGTTCAGCTTGTGGTAATCCATGCAAATGCGCCACCCAGTGACGGTTCTTTGTGGTACTAATTCATTGTTTTCATTTGGGACTATCGTCATGCCACCCTTTTTTGGCACACACTGCACGGGGCTAACCCACGTGCTATCTACTATAGAATAGATAATGCCCGCATCTAGCCATTTAATGATCTTCTTCTTGACGACCTCTTTCATCACAAGGTTAAATTTGCGTTGATGTTTGATTGTTGCTTTGTGGTCCTCTTCAAGACGAATGCGGTGCATATAGTACGCTGGGCTAATTCCTCTTATGTCGGTGAGCATCCAGCCAATTACTCGCACATGTTTCCTTAGAATGCTCATCAATGCATTCTCCTGGTCTTCGTTCAGCTTAGAGGAAATAATAACAGGCAACTTCTCATTCTGCCCCAAAAATGCATACTTTAAATGATTTGGTAGGGTCTTTAATTCCAGTGTTGGTGGTTCTACTAGCAATGGTTGCATTGTTTTTCTTTCTTCTATTTCTGTTGGCTCTTCTTCTTGATGGTTCTACTAGCGATGGTTGCATTGTTTTTCTTTCTTCTATTTCTGTTGGCTTTTCTTCTTGATTTGCGATCATATTCTCTTCCTTGCTTGTTTTTGTCATGATCACATTACAGGCAGCAACGGATGTGCTGACATCCTCTTCTTCATTCTCTTCATCAAACTTTTCTTCTTCAATCAAATTTTGGTTGTCATCTGAGTCATGCAGGTCTTCTTCATCCGGAAACTTCATGGCACGAATTATGTTAAACCTGAGCTTTTGTCCGTTGATGCTCAAGGTGATTTCCCCTTTATGCACACTAATCTGAGCACGACCTGTTGATAAAAATGGTCGCCCTAGAATGATGGGCACATCTTTGTTGGCCTTGTAATCCAAAATGATGAAGTCGGCTGGTAGGATAAATTTGTCAATGGTTATCAGCACATCCTTCACCTTTCCCTCTAGATGCATCAGAGATCTATCGGCCAGTTGGAGAGTCACCATTGTGGACACCAATTGCCTCACATTCAGCTGCCTAAAGACTGATAGAGGCATCAAATTTATGTTGGTTCCTAGGTCACACAAGGCTTGCCCGATGTACAGTTCTCCTATGGAGCAAGGAATAGTAAAGCTCCCAGGATCGCTCATCTTTGGTGGAATGATTGATTTTAAACTTTGAGTTAGTACCACCGTGACAAACTTACCAGCTCCCATCTTCTTAGTTACCATATTCTTCAGAAACTTTGCGTAGGCAGGCATCTCCTCAATCGCTTCACTGAAAGAAATATTAATATGTAATTACTTTAACATAGACAGAAAGCGTTGGTACTGTACCTCTTCGTTCTTTTTCTTCCTTAGTCTCTGTGGGAAATGGGGTAACTGCACTTTCACGGTTCCCGTCTCAGTTGGCTTTGAGGTCGACGCAACCTCAGGTTTTACTACTTCTTTTTCTCCTTCATTTTCTTGTGTCACTGCAATTTCAAGTTCAGCCGCAATGAGAGCTGTCCGACTAAGCTCCTTCTTTTTTCCCTTCACAGTCTTCCCACTTTGCAATGTCATAACCTGACATTGCTCTTTACCTGATCCCCCCGGGTTGCGTGGAAGTTCTGTTGAACTCGGTAGAGCCCCTTGGTTTATTCTTTTAGCTCACTCGCAATCGGCCCATCTGTAATTCTAAGATTGCTGATGGGCAAATTAGCCTGACTTGAGAAGCACATTTCGTTTTTCTTCCTCTATGTAATTGCTTCAATAGGCTTCCCAGGAAGAGGATTTTTGCGGTAGTTGTGAAGCTACTTGCTTGATTGTTTGTCTGACTGTTGTTGCGTGGGAAGAATCCTAGTGGTCCTTCTTTCTGCGCCAAGGGTTGAAAATTCTGTTGTTGATTCTTCCAAGCAAAATTGGGGTGATTTCTCCACCCGGGATTGTAGGTATTCAAAAAGGGATTATTTTTTACAAAGTAAACGGATTGTGGATTTTGCGAGCAATCTTCCATCACGTGTCCATCGCCACAAGTCGCACACCTTGCGGTGTTTTGACTGATTGCGTTGATTTGTCCATTCTGCGGTGTTAGACTACTGATCGCAATTCCCTGGATTAAGTTCATCATTGCAGTCATCTGATTTTGTAGTGAAGCAATAGCGCCATTACTTGCGTCATTGTCTTTCATTCTCAATCTCTGGTCACTCTCTCTCCAATCTTCGTGGTTCTTAGAGATGCGATCCAAGATATTCTTCGCCTCGTTATATGTTTTATCAAGCAGACCACCAGCAGCTACCACATTGGTAGCAGTCTGCAAAGCGGGATTCAAACCATGATAAAAAATTTCCATTTGAAGGCAGTCTAGTACACGTGGACAGTCCCTAACCAACCTTTTAAACCTCGCCCAAGTATCGCTGAGCGATTCGTCCATGTCTTGTTCAAAATTTGTAATGAGTTTCCTTCATCTGGCATTCTTAGTAGGTGGAAAGTATTTCTTCATAAACTTCTTCATGACCTGTTCCCAAGAATTGATCTCTCCTAGCTCGAGAGAATATGCCCATTTCCTAGCCTGATCACAGAGAAAAAATGGGAACAAAGTTCGTCGAACTTCTTTGGCAGAGATGTTCGGGAACACAAAAGTATTGGAGATTTTAATAAAGCTTTGGAGGTGGGCATGCGGGTCCTCGCCACGCCTTCCTCCGAATTGTTCTGCAGTCTGGATCATCTGCAGCATCATCGGTTTCATTTCGAATCGGCTTCTGTCGAAGGCAGGTCTCATGATTCCTGGAGAGAAATCATAGAGGTTTGGCGATGCATAGTCCCTAATGGGTCTATTGCGATCGTTTACCAGCAAGATTGGATTCACCATGACATTGTTATCATTTGGTACTCCGTTTCCAGGCTGCTCCACCATCTCTTCTTTATCTGATTATGTTGCAAACTGTTTGGCAGTCTCTCAGTCTCTGTCTAAATGTTCTCTCAATCTCCGGGTCGTAATTCACCAAAGATTGAGAGTCTGCAAAAAGAATTAAAAAATTACCGTTAGCACACTATTTTTTCTGAAGTCCCCGGCAACGGGCGCCAAAAACTTGATGCTTAATTTATAAAGTGAAAGTATGGATGATATGCGATGGTGAAATTTGTGTTGAGCACTTAAGTTTCCTCAGCGGAATCCAAGTGTAAACTCCACTGAGTTTTCCTGGTAAGTCCAGGGTCGAACTCAGAGACTTAGGAAAAACAGACTGCGATGGTAATTTTTATGAAAACTTTGTGGGTAACCGGTAACTCAATTAATTGTGGGTTTGTTGTTGATTGCGTTTAATGAAAAATAAACAAATGCGGCAGATTTGAGAAAAGTCAGTTGTGTGATAGATGCACTGAGTATGCCGATGAATGGGTTGAGAAGATCTTTAGCTAGCGTTACGTGGGAATGTGTCAGACTATGCAATCATGCTACAACCATGCACAACAAGTCATTTTCCAATGCAAATGCGGTGCTCCTAAATCTAGGACGCATGTGTTGAATGCAAAAGTGTCCATAGAGCTTATTTCTAAGTCTCTACTTTATTCCTATGCGATGATGCAAAATGCATAAAGGCAAGGTGACCGCATACAATCATATCCTATCTCTAGGATTTATGCGATGTGTTAATAGCAAACAATGCTTATTCCTAAGCTCCTATCTCTTGATTATGCACTCTAATCTGACTCTCCCAAGCCTAGATTCTAACTTGACCTTCTCAAGCCTAGATCCTGTTCTTAGACTACCCCCTCGAGTACTTCTAATGGACGAATGAAGCATACATAATACAAGATAATCGCATAGAATGAAGATTCCCAAGCCTAGTTGTGCTGGATACGAAGACTTTAGGGCACAAACCCACAGAAACGGGACCCTCCGCCATAACTTGGCATCCTTTGCTAGGTGCATCATCGCTATAGTGATCTTCGACTCTTCCGTCGACGTGTTCATAGCTTGAAGTACTGTTCCATGTCAAAGATAAAATTTTCCAGCGTCATTGCATCGCGAGCCACACAGAAGGGCTTAGGCTGGGTACTTTTACCCTATTGAATTGGGTTGCACCCCCGACTGGGGCATTAAATTTCCCACCGCTTTCATGGTGAGGTTAATTCTTGCACTAATTTTCGCAATCTATGCCCGTATGACATTGATGGCTCGAAAGTCCTTGGACATTTCAGTCACCATCTGAATGATCGCTCTCTGCGAGCTGTCTAGTTTTTTGACACGCTCTTCTATCGGGGCAACAGAGCCCGACGAACCATCTCCATGCTCAAGAGGCCCACCCATCATAGTTTTTGCCTCTAAAGTCTCAACCCTTGTCAACAATTCCCTGATGGGCATCCCGTCTAAATGGCCAGCCACCGCGTCAATTTCATCGGCCTTATCGACGACTTCATGTAACCGATTCTCTAGGAACCGAACCTGATCAGGGACTTCTATTAAATAGAACATTTTCTCTTCAAACTCAACCAATCGGTCAACATGGGACTTGCCCAACTACTTCGTAGCAGACATGATCACAGCTTCTTAGCTCTACGAGTTGACTTGGCTCTGATACCAACTGTCATAATCGCACTTTCCAAAGCTTCACTTAGCGAAAACGATTTTAGAAAATGGATTTGGAGAAAAGGTTTTGCAAACAGTTTGATTGTAAGAATAGAGAAGAGAACGATTATAGTAGGCTAGAAAACAATAAGCAACAACAACAACTTTATAACATACTACTCTGGGTATGGGGAAGTGATGGTTAATCTTATCCCCATATAGTGCATTCTAAACAAAAACACATACGCTACCCTTGCATATGGAAATGGGCAAGCGGTTACTCACTAAGAAAAGTACATATAAGCCTAAATAACTAGCAAAAGGAAATACATAGGATGAAAACATAGTAAAAAGAGATGGAGGTGGTCATGCGGCCATGGGCAACACGCCCTGGACAAGCATGACTGTGACACTGAACACCCAATTTTTAGCCTTTCCTCGGAAGGAGTGAAGGAAATATTCTTATGTGAGGAAGTGACTTTCACGCTCTCAAACCCACGTGTCGTTGAGGATATCACTCCATGCTTATCAGCCATGTATTTAATGTGGAGAAGAACTTCAAAAAGAGTTATTTGCTGACTAAGATTGCTTCTATGGATGAAGAAGGAAGACTAATACGAGCCGACAAGAATCCAAAATGTTTTTTCTTCACTTTAATACAAACTTCCAACATATCCATTCTGGATAAAGTCTTATTGGCCACTTCCAAGAAACTCCCACATTGATCACCAATGTGTTTAAAGGATTCATAGGACCATCTATCAATGGGTAAATTTCTAATCTTGATCCATCCCCCATAAAAGGATACCTATTGGTCTCTATAAAATGACTCATGGCTTCATGGTTGAAATTTCACTAAGAAAGAACCAACCTTGTACCAATCTTTGATATTGCATAATATCTCACCTTGCTCCTTGTTTTCGACAGCTAAAATGGCTTGTTTGGTTGAAGAGGGCTAGCCAAAATTGGAAACTTCCTGATGTAGAGCCCAAAGAATCTCATGCCAATTATTATAGAAATGTTGTCTCGTGATAATGAGCACTTTTGCAGGGTAGAAATCAACCAACTTGCATGAGGGAGGGGGAGGGGAAGGGAGGATGTAAGTGGAGCAACTTCTGAAGAGTAAGGATGGACTTTTTGCTGGTCAAAAGGGTATTTGATTTTGTAGAAAGTATCTTTATATGATTTGTTGTTGAACTAGAGATGGGTTGGTGATCATTAGTGGGTAAGGTTTATGGTGTGTTGAGCAATTGAAAGAACCCTTTCCAACCAATTTTGTTGGCTTCGCTTTGTAAAATAATCTTGCTAAGCCATCTGTTGATTTTGAGTTTTGTGATTTCAGCAAAATGACCTTTTTGATTAAAGATTTTTTATACCTATAAATCATATTCATCCAAACGAGACTTGATGAAAAACTTTTGGTTCAAGAAGCTTCAATCAACGAAGAAAAAGTTGAGTGTAACCATGAGAGAGATTCTTTCTTAAGAGAGAGAGTGAAAGATTTGTCCCTCGATGATTCGGTGATCCTAACTCTGTGAGAGATTTCTAGAGAAAGATTTTTTTGATCAATGGCGAAGGAGGAAAGTGAAGGGAGAGGATGTCGCTCCATCTTCTTGACAAGCCTAATTGGTCGAAGAAGGAAAAGTGGAGGTGGAGAAGGGGGTTGGCAAGGGGGAAAGAGGGATGAGGAGAGATGAGAGAGAGGAGAGCATTTTCCCTTTTGGACCATTTTTCTCCACTCTTTAATTTATGCAATTTAGAATTAACAACAAAACTAAGTAAATTGCATCAATTAATCTCTACTCTTTAATTTATGTAATTTAGTTAGTTTTGTTGTTAATTCTTTTCATTGGTTTCAATTTCTTAGTATTAAATTTCTTAAAAAATGTTTTAATTTTTTTGAAGCAACTATTCACCCCTTTTTGAAATACGATTCCACATTTTATATTGATTGTTTTTATAGCTTCAATTAGCTTTGGTAGATATTGCAAAAAATCATGTAGAGATCACTAGTCTTTTTATTTTAGTTGCAAATGTGGTAAATTTTATTAGAGCATCAACAAAATGTCGAGTCATGTTAAGAAAGAAGTATAGTGCTTGCACTTTTTAAACTGAATAATGATGAATTATCAAATGAAAGAGAACTAAATCAGGAAACAATGATTAAGCATCCCAGAGATACACAATAGAGATCACATTACAACATTTTAGTGAGGTGTATTTCAATGTTCTCATCAATTTGTGATGTAATTAAGACAATCATATATGGTGGATCAAATTCTGAATAAAAAACATGAAACAAAGGTTCTAATAAATTCAATTAAGTCATTTGACTTCATTTTCCATATGTATCTTGTGAAAATTTTCTTGGAAATCACAAATGATTTGTCTCAAGCACTACAGAGAAAATTGTAAATGCAATAAATTTAGTCAAGATTTATAAAGTAAGATTACAATCAACGAGAGAAACAGGTCGGAATTTATTGTTGGGTGAAGTTTTAGGTTTTTGTAATAAGCATAATATTCTAATGCTTAAAGTGAATGATGTATTTTTTGTTTGAGGAAGGCAAAGGCGAAAATCTCAAGAACTTATAAATATGCATCATTCTTGTGTTAGGTTTTTATTTTTTATTTTTACATTGCAACTTCAAGAGTTGAATAATCATTTCAAGTATTGAATTGCATCTTTGTGTGGTATATCTCAAACTGAGCAACTTGTTTGCCACTTTTGACGAACAAAGACTCATTTACCTTGCACAACTTTATCCTAGAGATTTTTCAACTACTGAATTCATAATTCTTGAAGAGCAGCTTCAAAATTACATCGTTAATGTGTGTTCAAATAATATGTTTGTTGAATTAATAAGTATTCGTGGTCTTTCCTAGAAAATGGTGATGACAACTAAAGATAAAATCTACCCATTAGTTTATCGATTGCTCACCTTAGCATTGATCTTACTTGTTGTAACAACTATCGTAGGGAAGACATTTTTTTGCTATGAGTACTATAAAGACTCAATTGCATAATTGAATGGAAGATCGATGGATGAATGATCGTCTTGTAATATATATCGAGAAAGATTTATTTGTTAACATAGATAATAAAATTAGTGTGCATCGATTTCAAAATATAAAATTTTGTAGAAGATAATTATAATATACGAAAGTCAATTAATTTATGAACTACTCATTTATAAATTATTTTTACTAAACTCTAAAGCCAAGCCAGCAAAAATTCCTGCATCTGCAAGAGCCCTTTGAACATCTAATTTTGGCCTATTGGGCTTATTTGGCTATAATCAAAACCTCACGGTAAAGGTTGACCCCCACGAAATTTCATGTGAATTAGAACACAAAACCCCAATATAAAAATTTGACCTCTTTCTCTCTGGAATGGCACTGTGTTAAGAAATAAATAAAGCTCGGATTGCGATTAATATCCATTTTGATATTCCATTCCAACTATTATTGAAGTATTGGAAAGCAACAAAACTCTTCTATTTTTGATCCAATTCAACATCATCATCATCATCCTTCGCACATCTTTGTCTCTCCCTCTCGTACATAACTAAGAGGAAGTCTACCTTGTCTTTGAAAATTTCCCCCTTTCCTCTTCCACCTCCACCCCTCTTGAGAAATTCGTCTTAATTCATCTGGGTTTTGCTCAGAATCGTTCTTTGGGACGCCATGAATATCTTCTCGAAGAAACCCACCGCCAAAGGTCGTCCCCAATTGCTGTCATTTGTTTTTGCTTCATCGATTTCCTTCATTCTGTGTTTTATTCTTGAAATTGAACTGGGTTTTGTTTGTTTCGTTTGTTTTGTGTTGTTCATTATGTCATTGGCTTCTTTTGATTTCAGAAGCTCTTCGGGAGAGTAAAAGGGAAATGACACGCTCTACGAGAGGTATCTTATTGATGTTTCTTAATGGTTCTTAATTAGGAAGGAAGGAAGTCATTTGGTTTCAAAGTCATGATTGCCTTTTTGTCTCTAGTAATTAAACATGTTAATGTTTCTTATTATATTTGTATATCTTACAATTCGTTCATATGCTCATGATGATGTTTCTTTTGAACTGAATGGAGCAAAGAAGCATGGAATTTATGATTGTATATTGCACTAGCGTGGAACTAATTACCCCCAACCACTTCCCTCAAAGAGAGAATGGGAAGAATATTTGGGCTTGAACTTGGTGTCTACTCTACATGCTACAACAATGCTGTGGCTTTTGAATTGGGATAAGATGGTACCAATGTTTTGGGATTACTTTTTGCAATGGTCTTTAGAATAGAATGATATGCGTGGTTATGTTTCTTTTCTTGACATCTTTTGAAATTAAGAATGCCATCTTCTTAAATAATTCATTACTTTTGAACTTAGAGCTGAATTATATAGTTGTACAACCTATAGAACAAATCTTGTTTAACTAATGTCGTCAGAACTTACCTATTCTGATTGTATCCATAAGTTATTAAGCCAGGAAGGGTGGTTGTTTCAGGTTGCAATTAGGATATTCGATATTTGCAAGAATCACATTCAAATTATAAAATGAGATAATTAAAAAAGGACAGTGTCCTTGAGTTAGAGCCACTCTCTTGTTATTAAGCCGAGAACATTGATTAATTTGGATTGGAATCCTTTTCTGTGGTTAGTGATTGGAGTCCATTTTTTGTAAGCTTGTTTTTTTGTATACCTTGGTACATTCTTTCAGTTCTTTTTAGAGAAAGCGCAATTTATTATCCAAAAAATAGGTAATAATAATAAGAAGAAGAATTCTTTGTTCCAAACTTTGTTGTCCCCAGTTTGTGAGCCCTTAAAGCACAAGGTTTACAGGAGCTACACATTTGTGGCTAGTTATCCTTCCTAATTGCTTTGGACGCCTGAACATCAATAATAGATTGCCCTAGAAAGATCAAAGAGTTTGATGAAGAGATATCTTGAAGTGTATCTACTTGAAGAATTATAATTGCAAACTCTAGTATCCTCATGTGGAATTAATGAGTAAGAACAAATTTGGTATAGACTTTTGGGCATTTGACTAGTTCCTTCTGATTTGGTTGTCTTCTAAAGAGCAAGTTCCAGCTTTTATTCTCCTTCCATGAACTGATTTTCCTTTGCTATTAACAATGTTGTTGAACCTTGCAAAAGAGATAAAATGTATCCCAAAAAAACAGAGAGACCAAAAGAGTGTAATTCTTCATCCAAACATCTTTCCAAAATTAATGCCCTTACCATTTTGATCCATAAACATCCAGAAACAGAGAGATCTTGCAAGAGGAAGAAATGTTAACTCTTTCTGTGCTACCTTTTCTGTTTAATTCCTTTTACTATTTTTTTAAAGTGTCGATTTTTAGGTCTTTTTGTTTTCTATTCATTCTATAATAATTGATTTTTCTTTTATTTGTGATATCACTAAGTGGTCTCATCTTTTTGCCTCTTTTTCTTACCTCTCTTTTCTCAGGTATAGAGAAGGAAATTGGGGCATTGCAATTAGAAGTACGTGAAGAGCTTCTAAAGATGGTTTCTATCTAAATATTCTGTGTGTTAACTCTGATTTGATTTATTATCTCATCAGGAAAAGAAGCTTGTTGCAGAGATAAAGAGAACTGCCAAAACAGGAAATGAGGTACAGCAGTTCATATTTTGGACCAGATCTTGTCAGTTCGAGCCCTAGGGACACTTGATTCCTTTTGAAAAAATCTACTTCTGGGATCCAGAGCATTAATTATTTTTATCATCATCTATTCAATTCTTCAGGCAGCAACAAAGATTCTTGCTCGGCAGTTAGTTAGGCTCCGACAACAAATAGCAAACTTACAAGGAAGTCGAGCTCAAATGAGAGGCATAGCAACTCATACACAGGTGAAGCCAAGTGCCTAATTCCTTTCTTCTTACTTGGTTGAGTATTTTTGCAATCAGATGTATGGTTTTCTCTCTAGGTTTCATAAATAATATATTATTAATAGCACCTACCCACATTTTACAGGCGATGCATGCTCAGACTTCCGTTGCTGCTGGCATGAAGAGTGCCAGTAAAGCAATGTCTGCTATGAATAAGGTAAGTAAATATGGATATTGATCAACTCTTAGATACGCTCGAATTGCTGTGATTAACAGGCAGAATAGCAACCATGTTTTCATAGCATATCACCTTTAGGCTAGTGGCAGTAAAAAGGTGTTGCTTGGGTGGAGCAAGTCTAACATAAATAAGTACATGAAAATAAATTATATATAGTAGTAATTTGGAAAATAAAATATGGGCATATGATGTCTAAATCAGATGGTTTAACAAATTGTTTCTGGATTAATAATACTCCAAAAATTTAGCAGGGCCATATTTGATGTCCAATCTAAAGCTTGCTGGGATGCCAAATGTTCATTAAAAAAAAAAAAAAAACATTAGTTTAAGTGCCTTCTCTATGACATCATCATGTACCAAGAAGAGGATATCTGATGGTGAGGCTACCTTAGAGAAACTTTACCCGTGAAGAGTGTCTCTTCTGTTGGTTTCAATTATTTTATACTCTTAATCACGTGTCCGGTATACTTTTCGAAAAAAAAGAAACTGTTATATTATATATCCACCCATTGAGCTTAAAGTTTTATTTTATTTTATTATTATTTTTTAAAGTTTTATATATAATTTTTACCATGATCATCTGTAGCAAATGAATCCCGTGAAGCAAGCCAAGGTCATTAGAGAATTTCAGAAGCAGTCTGCACAGATGGATATGACTGTAAGATCCTGCTATTATTACCTACATTTTTCCATATATATGTACAGAAAGAAAAGCTCTTGAATTTGCCATCTTTGTTTATTTGTGCTTTCCACATAGTACAATAACCTGTAACATCTTATCCTCGCTGTTATACTTTTACTTTTATTTTTCTTTCTCCTTTCACTGTTAGCTGAAATGAGCATAGCTGACGATATTTTTGTCACATCCGAAGTCCAAGGATAGTAATGAATGAAATGATAAAATAATAGCACGACAATCTCACCTGTGTGAAGGGGATAAATTTTTACTCAATAGTCATAGTTCACAAGAAACAATGTCATACTTCTAATGCAATTAGAACCCATGTTATCAATATTTTGAATTCTGTGACTAGTCTGCTCTTCTTTCCTAGTATTATCCTTGAATTTATCATTACCATGGCATACTGCAATTTAGAAAGCTATATGTTGATGACTTGATGCTAATGGAAATGCCAAGCTCTGAAGTTTGTAGAAATGTTGATAAAAATATTGATCAAATGTAGAAATAGACTTGATAGTATAGGAAAAACAACAAAAACCACAAAATACTTATATTAATGTTGTAAATGATCACTCTTGGTATTTATATTATATTCACTTGGTCGACAATTTTGTTGATGTTGCAAATAAAGAAAGATATTGTCCATTCAGTATCAATATCAAAACATATAAATTTATATAGATATGAATTAAAATGCAATAGACATCTTACTTCGTAACCATAATCTTTTATATATATATATAAAAAGAAAAAAAAAATTCTTTCTGTCATTGCCGTTTGATGTTTCAATATTTCTGGATGCTTATGGTCTCACGTTGGTGGCAGACGGAGATGATTTCAGATGCTATAGATGATGCCCTGGATGATGACGAGGCAGAAGAAGAAACTGAAGATCTAACAAATCAGGTAAGCTCCTCTAGTTGCCACCATTTATTTCCTCCAACTGGGGTAGAGCTGGAGATGTAGTAGAAAGTTTGCTTAAAATTGTTTCTTCTAATAGCCACTAATACAAAGTACATAATTCAAAACTCTGGCCTTTACCTATTGCTTTGTGTTTGTTTGAATTTAGTTTAAAGTCATAAGCCTGAGTTTAAGGGGTCCAAATGTGTACTACTGTTAACATTTCTCCATGAAATTAATGTGAATCATGTGATCCTTGCTGTGCTATTAGGACTCTAATCTCCATATGGATTTCAGATTTGATATGACTAATGATTTGCTCAGTTAAGAACCAAATGCATAATCACTTCTTCTCATATGACCTTACTGGAACAAATTCTGTTTTATAGATTGTAAACTCTGTCCTTGAGTTCTAAAAATGACCATTCCTTCCCCTTTCTGCACAGGTACTCGATGAAATCGGCGTTGATGTTGCCTCACAGGTATGTTAATATTGGTTTTTACATCTTTTTGAAGTCTTCTTGTCAAATGGATTGCATATATTAAAACTGATTGGATCATATGTGTATTTGGTTCAGCTTTCAACAGCTCCAAAAGGAAGAATTGCATCAAAGAATACTGAGGGTGTCAGTAGGTATGTAGTACTTCCCAATACATAAATAAAATAAAAAAATTATTGGTTATACTTTGAAATAGTACAATGTTTTGATCCTCATATAAATTACTTGTGAAATTTTCACATTATTTAAATATAATGTCACATCCTAGACCTCCTTTACTGCATCTACAAGTAACTTGCTATGTTGGACTTCTTTTTTTGTTAACATTTATAATATATCTAGCAGGCTTCCATGCAAAGACCATTTAAAAGACTGGATCCAATTGAATTAATTTTAAAAGACAAGGGTTTTGAATGTAACTTAGCATAATTATTTCTATGGAAAAGATGGTATTATTTCTTTAATGGCTGGTATAATTATGTATGTTCACATTTATTGGTGGAATAAGTATCTGATTTTAGATGCTCATAAGTTGACCATCTTTTATTTTTCTTCTTTCAAATAATGAACTATTTTGCTGCTAACATTTTGCAGTTCGGGTATCGACGAGCTAGAAAAGCGATTGGCTGCTCTTCGGAATCCTTGAGTATATGATAAATTCCCTTGATTTCAATTGAGATATACATGATTTCGACTCGGATCATCTATGTACATGGAAGCTCTCTCTCTCTCTCTTCTTCACAATTGAGCATGCATGTTTATTGCCCTATTGAGATAATGCGATCTTATTACCCATTTATGCTTCGTAATTCAAATTGAAGGAAAAGGGAAATTGCAATTTGGGTAATATGCCAAATACCACTTGTATATGAAATCTCACTCTCTCTCTCTCTCATCTTCACAATGATGAAGAATGTTTATCATCTGCCTGAGATAATGAGGTCTTATTATAACCATTTGCTTGAAGACTTCAACTTATTGAAATCATTATTCAAATTGAAGGAAAGGGAAGAACTATGCCCTTTTGTGGAATGCTGAGTATCAGTTAAGCTATAAATTTAGTTTTTGAGCTTTGGGTATTGTGCGGTCCTACCTTTTTTTTAGCTAAAAAGCATTGAGTGGTTCGAACATATAATTTTTGGTTGAGAGTATGCCTTAACTAGTTGAGCAATGTTTATATTGACATGCATTTGATGTAAATTTTGGCTTAATCGACACAATATGATTGGGCAAATTTGCACTAATAGCATTTTGTTGATTTATTTTGACAAAAACTAAATAGAAACACAATCCTAAGATAATCCAAAGCTAAAACTGAGATATATAATGGCTTAAGTTTAGGGATTAAATTTCTAATTTAGTGCAACTGCCCCATTGGAACAAGTCCATGAAGAAGCAGTATAGAGACTTGTATCTTTCCATCTAAGTTTTAGTGTCCCGCCTTCCCCTTGCACAAGACTAAACCCTTGGTTATTAGAATTTATGTTCAACATCAACCAAGCTTGAGCCATGGAGTTTGCACTCATTGGAACTTCAATTAAACATTTTCTTAGTTCACTTCTCCATTCCCTAAACTTCTCCTCTCCACTTCTTGAAGACCCTCCAATTGCCAATATGTTATTGATCTCCCTATACAAAATGCTGTGCTCCACTTGATTTCTATTACTGTCATCACTTCTTAGACAAGCTCCAAGAGAGTCAAAAATGGCAGAGTAGTAATGTAGAGAGCTAACAAAACGATCTAGAAATGCTCCTCCATAGCACATATCTTGCTCCACAAATGTGAAAACTTTAGGCCCCGCTTGCTGAATTAGTCCAATGGTTTTCCAATCAGCTCCGATAGTGTCATAAAGACAGTGTCGAACCCAATTCACAACTACTGTCTCACCGCGTCGGAGTTTCAACATTGATACATCGATCTTTCCTACCTTTGCCGCAATGGGGTTGTACTCGAAAGATAGTCCAAGCTGTTGAGCAACATCGGAGAGTTGCTTCCCTGTGTCGAATAGGAGCTCCATGGTAGTGCCCACAGCAGTGATCCTCACATGGCGACAGCGACTGTTATCCATCCTCATGGAAAGAGCTTGTAGAAGTTGAGGCCATTGCAAGCCTTGCATGATGTCAAGGTCAATGATGTGAATTAGGTCACATTGTGGGAGTGCTTCAAGTATGGTTTGGTTTGAGGCCAAATGAGCAAACTTGATGAATGGTGAAACATTGTAGAAAAGTTGGAAGGAGTTGTTTATGCTTTTGTAGTTGAGTAAAGGAGAGCAAATCCCCAATATGGAGTTTACGACTCTACTAGCCATGGCGGCTGCGAAGTATGTGACCACACGCTCTGCACTCGACTGACCGTAAGGTGACGCCATTTGAGTGAGCTCGAGAAGCATCCGGTGTGCCTCCACGAGATTGTTGACAGAGATCACAACACCGCATTCAAAGAGGAGGCTGATCAAAGTTAATCCATGATCATCAACATCTTTACGTCTTCCACTTCCTACATAAACTTCATCGCCATTCACTGTGTCATCAGTGCTGGATTCTTGTAAGTCATTGACATGGTCGACCAAGTACGCAAACTCGTTGCATTGCAAGCTGAAGGCTTGGTTATGGAGGATAGGAGTGATGGAGGTTGAAGAAGAAGGGAGATCATAGTCCCAAGGTTCATGGGGATGAGGTGGTTGAAGAAGACATCCATTAACGACCTCCGGTCGGCCGAGCTTCATCGGAGAAGGGAAAGACTGAGGGGGAGGAGAGAAGAAGAAAATATATGGTGGGAGGTTGGTGAGGAAAGAGCATGGGAGCTGTTTTAATGGCGGACAGAAGAGCTTGGTTTTCTGTTTTTTTTAGTTTTTTTTAATCTTGTAATCTGAAGTATCAAGAAAATGGCCGGCAGAAACCGAGCCATAGAGAAAAAGTCAAGTGCTAAAAGCCAAAATCTATGACATATACGTATACTTGTTGGGGGAGATAAGAGTGCAATTGAAATACCACTATTATTTCATTTTGGCTCCTAATTTATTAGAAGTTACAATATTATTCTTATCCTTTCATAAAGGTTTCAAATTTATCCTTAAAATAGAAATCATGAAAATGTTGGATGAAAATTGGCACTTGGAACAGTGTGACATTGATGTAAAAGAAAATAACACCACACTTATAATGTCTCAAGCTTTGGATTTAGATAAGGATTTGGAATCTAGATTAAGCATCTAATGGCCTCGGCATTTCCCTGCGTTGGAATAGAAATGGAGTTCCTATGATTGAGTCACCGAAAAGGAGGGTGCACCTTATTGCTTTATGTAGTAGTTTTCAATTTTTTAAGCCTTTTTTAATCATACTTTCACATCCGCGGGATCTCTCTCATTTAGATGTCATCTCATTGCATTCATGTCTACCTCCTAAACTCAAGGTGAATTCCACAGTGGAAGTAGGATCATCCCAATTTTTAGATTTATACAAAATCAATTTTATAGAACAACCAATTATGCCTTTTAATAAAATTATAGCATGCTTTGAAAAGGAAAAAAGAATTAGGGTTAGAAATTACATTACCCTTGAAGAACTAAAACCTTCTTCATGAAATCCCTTTCCAAAACGATTACGATCAATCATGATCACGAACACTCAATGAAGACATCACCAAGCGGAGCCTTCTGTATTCTCTTTTGGGTAGAGAACCTTCAGGAGAGTGTGAGATTTGAGTTTTGGGAGAGGGTGGGAAAAAAATGAGAGAAGAAGAAGATTTCAGTGAAAATTATAGAGAGTGATTTCCTTCTGTAAAACTTCTCGTAGAAGATGAAGGTCTCATGAACCAACCCTCCACTCACCACGTTAGATCAAAAAAGAATTAAGGGGAAGGAAGTTATTTCCCTCCCTTTAATTTTAAAATTAAAATTAAATTAAAAAATAATTTTAATTTAAATATATATATAAATAACTAATTTGTTAATATATATAACATATGTTTTATCATATATAATACATAACATATAGTTTTTATATTATATCAAATACAATATAACTTATAGTTTTTAATTCTCTCATTAATGCATGATATTTAATATAAATCATTTTTATACTAAATATAATCATATGAATTTCATCCATATAATTAGTATTTGAATCATGTTTAAATATTTATTTCCTCTCGAATAAACTTTATATTATAATGTATCAAATACATTATATTAATTTAATTATATCACATATAATTAATTCCCTCGTTGAACAATTCAAATTAATCCAAAATTGATTCTCATTAATCTTTCTCATTTAGATGTGATCTCATTTCATTCATGTCTCCCTCCTAAACTCAAAGTGTAAAAAAATTCATTCATGAAGGAACGGTGAATTTCATAGCGGAAGCGGGGTCGTCCCTATTTTTAGATTTACACATAATCAAAATTTTACAAAACAACCAATTATGCATAATAAAATTATAGCATGCTTTGAAGAGGAAAAGAATTAGGGTTAAAAATTACATTACCCTAGAAGAACTAAAACCTTCTTCACGAAATACCTCTCCAAAACGATCACGATCAATCACGATCACGAACACCCAATGAGGACACCACCAAGTGGAGCCTTCTGTATTCTTTTTTGGGTGGAGAATCCTTAAGAGTGTGTGGGTTCTAAGTTTTGGGAGAGGGTGGAAAAAAAAATTAGAGAGGAAAAAGATCTCACTGCAAATTACATAGAGTGATTTCCTCCTATAAAACTTCTCATAGAAGATGAAGGTCTCATGAACCAACCCCCACTCACCAAACCTATAGTTTTTATATTGTATCAAATACAATATAACTTATAATTTTTAATTCTCTCATTAATGCATGGTATTTAATATAAATCATATTTATATTAAATATAATTATATGAATCCTATTCATACAATTAGTATTTGAATCATATTTAAATATTTATTTCATTTCAAATAAATTTTATATTATAATGTATCAAATACATTATGTTAATTATATCACATAGACAATAAATTTAATTATATCACATATAATTAATTCGCTCAATTAATTTGAACAATTCAAATTAATCCAAAATTAATTCTCATAATCTTTGTTAGCTACAGAATGAACCTTATGAACCTGTAGATTGAAGCTTCAATGGTACTTGAATAATTAATTAAACTCCTTATGAATAATTTAATTAAAGAAGTTTAATTAATTATTCAGCATCTATTAACTGTCAGTCACTCCACTAAAGACCAATAGCTGCATTCTTCACACTACAGATATATTTATGTGTCCATTGGATATAACCAGTCAATAGTGCGATGACCCTTCACAAATTGCTCGTACGTACAACTGGACCAAAATTACCGTTTTGCCCCTGTAGTTATATCTAGCTTCTTAAGTACCATTGATCTCTCTAATGAACAATAAGTCATAGTTGAACTATGACAAAACCCCTCTCGGTCCAAGAGAGGGTGTGACGTCGTTGGATTTTATGTCCTAAAACTCGTGGTATGTAAACAATGGAACTTATTCTGAAAATTCAATAAAGGTGTTATTGAATAGATTTATTGCTTGAATAGAAATCCAATAAACCTGAAAGTTCCTTGACTATTGGATGAGTACTTGAACTTTATGTGGAGACATAAAGGTGGATCAAGTTCGAGTAAATAGTTAAAATGATCTATAGTATATGAATAAGGTTGGGTACCTTATTCTGGTAACACTATTGGATGTGACCTGCTCTGTAGTTGTTACAAGGAGTTGTAAAGTGCTACAAACGAAGTGATCCTAATTCGTTCATGTTGGACATGAGGAATGGAGTTTTCCTTGTTCAAAAGGGTTTGTATAAGATCGGACCACGAAATGAGTCACTCTTACTTTATAACGTTGTTTACTATTTAAGATTGGCTATTTCAAAGCGATGACCTAGGTAACTTGACCTTAATCCTGAGCTAACTATGAACTCCTGTTTATTTAGATTACCTTTAGATTTTCAAAGGTGAGGGTTGGCTCAACAACACCATCTCAATAAGACTCTCATTTCAGGGGTAAGACCGGATAGATAGCTAGGGATATAGGGTGCAAGAGGGAATTCACTCTTACCCACTTTTAGGGATAGTAGAGAGGTTGTTCCCTTAAGTCCTGATTCTGGATCTTGAACAAAGGATTCTGCCCTCTCATTGGCCTGAGAGGAACTCGGTTTTGTTGATTGGATCACAAAACAATTGTTCATTAGGGGATCAGTGGGGACTTAAGGAACAAGAGGTAATTTGAGTACTTATCGATCCTGTTTAATCATGTTTCTGTTTATGCCAAAATTAATGAATTAGAGTGCTTATTGATCTTGTTCGCTTCCGCTACGTACTTCTTCCAGTCCAACAATTAGTAAAAGAGCATCATATAAGCATTCAATTCGGTTTAATTTTGGTTTGGTGGGTGTTTTATATGAAAACATGAAATTGTTGTACTGATATGGTTTTCTGAGTTTTGACTTTTAATTTCTCTTTAATTTCTCGTTTAAATTTGTAATTGGCTCTTGTTTGATGAGCTTATATGTCTTCCCAAGAGTTTGTAATTTATTTGGAGTCATTAGAGTTGAAATTAGGCAGTAATTCAAAGAAACAAGCGAAGAGGTCGAGTTGCAGATTCCAGAAAATCAACCTCTGTTCATATCGTCGTTGAGCTTCAGTAGCTAAGCGATCGTTTAGTTTCATGCGTTAGACGATGTGAAGAAAAGATAAACGATCGTGTAGCTTCGGGCGTTGATTGTTTAGGTGTTGTCACTAGACGATCTTTTACCTCGAGAGCTAATCGATGCGTTGTATTGCTATACGATGGCACTACACGATCGTGTAGCTTCGAGTGGGAGCTAAGTGATGCGGTGAAGAGCTATATGATGACACTGAGTAATCGCTTACCACAATCATTTACCTTTGATCGGGAGCTAAGCGATGCGTTGAGTCGCTATGCGATAGCACTAAGCGATCGTTTACCTCTATGCGGCAACTAAGCGATGCGTTGAAATGCTAAGCGATAGCATTAAGCGATCATTTACCTATGCGTGGTAGCTGGGCGACGTGTCGAGAGCTAAGCGATAGCACTAAGCAATCGCTTACCTTGCACGTGTGCTAAACCGATCAAGATGCGGCGCTAAACGATGGAGTTGAGCGATCGTGTAGTAAATTGTTCGTGCTAACCAATGGAGCTACGCGATAGTGTTGGACACTAAGTGATCGTGTAACGTCCTTCGGCACTAGACGATGACACTATACGATAGAAGGAAAATATTACACGATCATGTAGTTTTGTTTAGCGATATGCATTGGTTGCTAAACGATCATACAAACACTAAACGATCAGGCAAAACACATGACGATGGTTGTCAATGTTAAACGATCAGCCTTAGCGAGACATTGAGCGAGAGCAAGAGTAGCTGGTTCGACCGGTTCTCTTGAGGTCTGGTCCAATTCAGCCTCAAATGGTTTGTTGCTGGTCCAGTTCAGATGGTTCGGGTCCGGTTCAAGCAGTTTTGGAGTGGTTCGAGCGGTGTTGAAGCTGTTTTTGTAATAGCTAGGCTTTTGTTTGCTTGTTTTTGCTAAAACTAAAACCATATCAGTCTGTGTTTAATTATTTATGCATTGGAAGTATGTTATAATTAAATAAATCTTGTATGTGCATACAGTATGTCATTTAGATTTAAAATCCCACCGTACGAAGCATGCAACATGCATTGAAAGTATGTTATAATTTGTTATAATATATAGTATGCATGTTAGGGTTTCTTGTATTTAATGTATGTGTTATATTAGATATTGAATGCATGTATGTTGTGGATGTTTAGCATGTCTAAAGTTTTATAAACTGTTATAAAATTGGGTTAGACATTTAAAATCCATAACGAAGAATAGTTGCATGCTCACGTAGGTTACCACTTATTTTAATTAGTTAAAATAGGTCGTTAAACTTGTAAAACTAGGGTTAGAAACTCAACCGGTATATAATCCTGTCAAAGGCTGGGGATATTTAAGTTGACGGTCTACGAAACACCTCCTGCTTGGGGATTATAGCCGAATAATTGAGCGTTAGTAATCAGTTTTATGAGTATTCGTGAGTGATGTGAGGTAATAAAAGGGTTTATCACCTAGACATCGTAGGTTTAAGTCCATTTATAAGTGTTATACTTGGATAAATCACATAGACTTAGAGTTTTTTTTATTAGCCAGAAAAGAACCTAAGTATTAATTTACCTAAAAATTAAAACACTTCAGTGGTAGTCAATAACTTCTATATGATAGAGTTATTAGAAAAATTCAGCGGGAGATTAATAACATACATGATATGTTATTTTTAGCTCTCGCGTCCTTAAGAGTTCACAGTCTGGATGTAAGCAGTACTTCGTGTCACCCTAGAAGTGACCTCCCTTCGGAAAGTATTTTTTAGCTTAAATTTAGACTCTGGTGATTAAAGGGATGTTGTTCGAACAGAAATCCAATGTAGGATTTCAACTGCCACGTCTCCACATAGTTCACACCGTGAGATTCATATGATGCTTCGTGTCACCCTGAAAGTGACCTCCATTCGGAAAGTGGATGTATGCGTTAATATCAAGCTGAACGGGAGAAGTAGTTCATAGTAAGTGGGTGAAGGAAATGTGTCAACATATCTTACGGTCTCCTCCATTAGTCTGAACCGTGAGATTCCTATGTTGTGCTTGCTGTTGTTTTTAGGCGGCGCTAGCTAGTTGTTAACCGCGGCGATCCTTTCGGAGGGTTGTAACATAGGATTCGGAACAACCCAGACTTCAGTAAAATGAATAGGGTCTTATAGTTCTATCTTGGGCATTGTCTTCTAGTTCGGAGGCATACTCATACCATTCCGTAAGATCTGAAAATAGCAGGTCTACACTTGCAGAATTATTAAGTGTTAATAAATTCTTACCAAAAGCGGTACCTAAATGACAATCAGAATATGAGTTATTTTGGAGGTAGTATTTAGTCAAGAATTTCTTGATGTAGTATCGTTGCAAAAGAATAATCCTGGGTACATTATTAAAATTGCTAAAACTTGATTGGATTTAAAATTTCAAAATGACGAGTTCAATAATACAAGTGTTGGCGTCGGATAAACTCATCGGGGATAATTATTTGAATTGAAAATCAAATTTGAACACGATACTTGTGATAGACAATTTACGGTTTGTCTTAACTGAGGATTGTCCTCCCATTCCTAGCTCTAACACAAACCGAAATGTTCGAGATATCTATGACAGATGGGCCAGGGCTAATGATAAAGCCCGTGCTTATATCCTCGCTAGCTTATCTGATGTGTTGGTAAAGAAGATATGAGTACTGGCAAAGAGATTATGAAATCTCTGTGAGGGATGTTTGGACAACCGTTATTCACCTTCAGGCATGATGCCATCAAGTACATTTACAACAGTCATATGAAAGAGGGGACTAATGTTCGTGAACTTATCTTAGACATGATGGTCCACTTTAATGTGGCAGAAGTAAACGGTGCTGTCATGGATGAGAAAAGTCAAGTTGGTTTTATTCTAGAATCTCTTTCGAAGAGTTTTTGCAATTTTGTGCGAAAGCATTGATGAATAAAATTGAGTACAACTTAACTACTCTGTTGAATGAGCTACAGGCTTATCAGAAAATGTTGAGTACAAAAGGTCTGGAGTCAGAAGTAAATATTACTACTACCGAGAAGAGAGGAATGTCCTCCAAGCCTGATGTTGTCTCCTCTTCGAAGAGTAAGAGTATTCTTGTGAAGACGAGCACAGGGAAAGGGAAGAAGAAACCTGCCGGAAAGAAATGCTAAGATAACGTTGTAGATAAAGGGAAATGTTTCCACTGCAACGAAGAAGGGCACTGGAGGAGACACTACCATTAGTATCTTGCTGAGAAAATAGAGTAGAGAAAAGGTAACCAGGCTAACTTGTCCCTGGGATCGTTTGCTCAGCTCATCCAGTGGGAGAAGTTGTTGCTTGATGTTACATGATTTTGTAAATCTTGTAAAGAACAAATTATATATTTTTGTGATAAATGAATGTTCATTTTCAAAAATTATGTTTGTTCTAGCAACCTCTGTTAAAAATCAAACTATTAAAAGCCATTTGCAAATATTTAGATATTTGAACGGCTAAATCAAAGTATAGAAAGTTTAAAGATTTATAGATCTGACTGTTAACAAAGAGTTATTAAGACAGGTCAGATGCATCTTGCTCAAAGAGTTGAGAGTACCTCAATGTAGTGGGAGGAAAGTGTGCTTCCTGGCCATTATTGAAATTAAGATGCCCCATATAATTTATTCAAAAGCCTATTACATACTAAATAAAGTTTACAATGATTCTCTCAGATAAAGTGTTTGAGAATTACCTAATAGGATTAGGAATACCAGATAACCTAGGGCAAGTGGGAGAAATATCGGGTATGGGATACCGAATGATAAAAGATGGGTATGGGATACCCTAGTTTATTGTATTTCTCTATAAAACTCAGAAACTCAGTCTTATATATCGGATATATAAGTTACCACTGGAGTTTTAGTCCAAGTGAAAGTTTGTTAGGTTTTATGTCCTAAAACTCGTGGTATGTAAACAATGAAACTTATTCTGAAAATTCAATAAAGGTGTTAATGAATAGATGTATTGCTTGAATAAAAATCCAATAAACCTAAAAGTCCCTTAACTATTGGATGAGTACTTGAACTTTATGTGGAGACATAAAGGTGGATCAGGTTCAAGTAAATAGTAAAAAATGATCTATAGTATATGAATAAGGTTGGATACCTTATTCTAGTAACATTATTGGATGCGGCCTGCTCTGTAGTTATTACAAGGAGTTGTAAAGTGCTACAAACGAAGTGATCCTAATTCGTTCATGTTGAACATGAGGAATGGGGGTGTCCTTGTTCAAAAGGGTTTGTACAAGATCGGACCACGAAATGAGTCACTCTTACTTTATAACATTGTTTACTATTTAAGACTGACTATTTCAAAGCAGTGACCTAGGTAACTTGACCTTAATCCTGAGCTAACTATGAACTCCTGTTTATTTGGATTACTCTTAGATTTTCATAGGTGAGGGTTGACTCAACAGCGCTAGCTCAATTAGACTCCCATTTCAGGGGTAAGACCGGATAAATAACTAGAAACATAGGGTGCAAGAGGGAATTCACTTCTACCTGCTTTTAGGGATATTAGAGATGTTGTTCCCTTAAATGCTAATTCTGGGTCTTGAACAAGGGATCCCACACTCTCATTGGCCTAAGAGGGACTCGGTTTTATTGATTGGATCACAAAACAATTGTTCATTAGGGGATCAGTGGGGACTTAAAGAACAAGAGGTAATTTCGGGGGTAAAACAGAGATTTGACCCAGCCGTTATTATAAACAACCTGTGAAAGGTTGACTTACTACTCATGGTTATATCGAGTGGACATAATATATCTACAATGGGGGAGTTCAACTATGGGCTTTAGTGGAGTGGCCCATTAGTTAACGAATGGGGGTTAGATCGGTCTAATGAGTTTAGCCGACTAATCTTGGATCGTTGGAGCCCATGATCTGTAGATTCACGAGGTCCCTCTACTAGCTCGAAAATGGATTAATTTTAGAGTAACGTGATAAGTTCATTTGAAATGTTCAAAATAGAATCAAACAAAATTGAAGAATATATATTTAAATATGATTTAAATATATGAAGATGAATTTGTATAAAATTAATTTAATATTGGATATTAAATTAATTAGAATTATTTAAATTTTTTAAATAATTATTTATTAATTTTATTAGAAAANTTGTATAAAATTAATTTAATATTGGATATTAAATTAATTAGAATTATTTAAATTTTTTAAATAATTATTTATTAATTTTATTAGAAAATTAATTTATGAAATTAATTTGTAAAATTAATAAATTTTGATTTTAGAAAAAAAAATATGATTTTAAAATCAATTTTGGATTTTGGAAATAGAAAAACACAAAAAGAAAAAATGGGTTTTTCCATCTTCATCTTCAACTTGCTCACAATGAAACCTACTTCTTCAATCTTCATTTACTCCAAACATGAGCTGCATCCCATGTAGCAAATCTTTTTACATGATAGTCTACAATATATTGAAGAGATTGGAGTGAAGATAGGATGATGCAACCGAATGAATTTTAGCTGAAAAATTCGATTGAAGAAGGTGTTCTTCAATTGGTTGATGCAGTGAGCTTTCTCTAAATTCCCTTTGATTCCGGCTTATTTTGAGTTCCACAACTCAATCTAGAACACCAAGAGAATAGTAGGGAAGATCTTGTGGTGGTCTGCACAAAGATTTGGAGGATTTAGCAGCTGGAAATAAAGATTTCAATGGTTCGGCAAATTTATGTTCTTGAAACCCATTATACTCTGTTTAAGCATGTTTTTGTTTATGCCAAAATTAATGAATTAGAGTGCTTATCGATCCTGTTCGCTTCCGCTGCATGCTGCTGCTAGTCCAACAGACGTCACATTGATCAAGCCCGAGAATCAATTTTTAATGGAGCAATTTATCTACTTACCCTAACATTAAGGAATTAGTGAATTCCATCTTGTGTTCCCAACTCTCCAATCAGACGAATCCCCGAAATGGTAGGCTTATTAAGTCGGCAATCTGGTCATTTTCACCCATACAAATCAAATGACCGCCTTCATAGATAGAAGTTCACAACTCACTCAAGATTTAGGTTATGTCACCTATGGTCATCTTGGTGAAATGTACATCTCTATTATTAATGGTATTATATAATGTGACTAGTCATTTTGTGGTCCGGTCTTATACAAACTCCTTTGTATATAATACCCCCGCTAACATGTCGCTACATGAATGATTAGGATAAGATCATTTGTAGCATTTTACAACAATTGTAACATCTACAAAACAGGTCATATTCGTAGTCTCACCAGGATAAGGTATCTAACCTTATCCATCTACTACAGACTATTTAGGTTATCACTTCAACATGATCTACCTGTATGTCTCTACCTACATGTTTAAACTACAGATGATAACCTTGGATGTTAGTTTATTGGTTTTGTGTGAGTTAATACGACTAAATGATAAATAAAATATATCATATTTTATTAAATAAATAAATTGTTTGTCATTACAATTACAAACTACTTGACCCATGAGATTTAGGGCATCAACCCCTACAATTCCATGTTACAATTTCCACTCATAGTTCTAATGGATTTATACTTCAAAAAGATAGTTTCGAAACGTTCATGAAAGGCGAAAGATTTTTTCTTTTTCTTTTTCTTTTTTTAAAAAAATAAAAGTTAACATGAAAAGCCAAAGTTAATTGTAACTTTTGAAAGAATATGAACATTTTAAAATAAAGTCAAAGGCTTTATCATCAATTACCCTAATACTGGGTTATTTTCAAATATAGGAAAATGAGTTAACTTATTTACAAATATAGCAAAATGTCATTGTTTATCACTGTTTATCACTAATAGACAGTAACATTTTGTTATGTTTAAAAAAAAATTTCAACAGTTTTGTCATTTAAAATAATTATTTTGCTGGACATATCTTTCACTCTTAATCACTGGGTAATCGTTTTAAATGACAAAACTATCGAAAATATTTTCAAATGTAACAATATGTTACTGTCCATCAACAATAGACAGATACACATCTATCAATCTATCACTGATAGATAATGATATTTTGTTATATTTATAAATAAGTTAGTTCATTTTCTTATATTTGAAAACAACCCTTTTCTTTTAGCAATTGTGATCACAATTAATTTTCTTAAAACCTTCCTTTCGATCTTCTTTTGTATATTTATTTCATCATATTAATGAAATAGTTTATGTTTCTTTAAAAGAAAAAAAAAATTGAACGATGGAAATATCATCAAATCAATAATCAAAATGTCAATGTTTTAACAAAAAGAAGAAATAACAAAATAAGAGAGTGGATTCCAGCGAACGAACAAACAACTTTGAACTGAAGTAAAACAAAAGTGGTAATTCAAACCTTACATGGAAAGTTCACTCTCATATAAAACTGAGCGGATGAAATGTGGTTAGAGGTAAAATGTCATTCGAACCCAAAGCCAATTGGTTCTCCCTGAAATGCATTGAGACGCAACAGTTGACTAGATATCTAGGGATAAAGCACTATTTCGGTGCGGATTGCGAGAGTGTTACCAGATCGATGCACACTCTAAATACAAGATATGATCTCAAAGTAACAAGGATCATGGTCGGTCACGTTATTATAATTCAAAATTCAAAATCTCAATGAAAAAAGATAAAAACTTTAGATTTAACTCTAAAAAAGAAACTCTTTTCAACCAAAAAAAAAAAAATCTAAAAAAAGAAACTTGATTAAAACTGAACATTAAATATAATTAAAAGAAAATTTTCATAACTCAACTTCTATAATTTTTTGTTTGTTATAAATAGTGGTTGGAGAGATTAGTCAATCCAACCATAGTTTAATTTATCAGGACAAACCATTAAGATTTTAATTCTCATTCTCACACGTTAAACTTAAAATGATGATGATAATAATAATAATCACAATAATGATTTTATTTATTTATTTTTAGTTTAACAATTGCGGGAATGAAAAATTGAATCATTAATCTTTAAGAAATAATTATATTTTATCTGGCGGATTATGCTCTAATTGGTATAATAACAGTGATGTGATGTTAGAGATGAGAGATAATAAGAATAATATTAGAGTTTTTTTATACAAAGAAAAAAAGAGAATTTGATTAATAGTTTCAACATACCTTTAGTTCCCAACTTTTGTAACATTTTGCTTCTTCATTTTGTAAGGATTTAGTCCTATTATTAAGATGCGTTAAACTAATAATTAAATCTCTTGAGTTAAAAAAAAAAAAGAAAAAAAGAAAAAAAAGAAAAAAGAAATAGGACATATAATTTATAAAGAGAAATTTTCACAGATAGAAAAAATGTCAAACTATTTACAGAAATAACAAAAAAAAAAATACGGACAGCAACTGATAGACTTCTATCAACCTAGGGGTAAAATAAGTAACCAATTTTTTTTGGAAGTATTAAACAAGGAACGAACATATATACGAATAGAATAATCGTCTTATAACAAATGTGTGATCACTAAAATCGATCAAATTGAAAAATATTGTCGTACCGAACAAAAAATTTAGTTTTCACTAAATTTCAGTTCAATTTGGTTTAAAATAATAAGAAAACCAAACGATTTGGTTCGGTCTTAGATTTAAAAATTGAATTTAAAACCGAACCAAATCGTGTGTATGTATATATATATATATATGAACCTAAATTTTAGGGTTTTGTTCGGCTGACATTTGCAAATTATGTTGCAATTTCTTCTCTAGTTATCATGCTCTCCTTCTTGATCTCCCTTCGAACTCCTTCATTCTCCCACCAATCGATCTTTCTTTGGCCTCCCTCGATTTCCCTTTTCTTTGCTTACCTCCTTCGATCTCCCTCATGCCTTTATCTCTCTCTTGTCAACCTCCCTCTGTGATCAAGAAAACTGACTCAAATACATTTAAAAACGCCTCTTATTCAAGATTAACCTCCACAACTATAATAGGTTCGGGTTGGGAAGATGATCAAAGATCAAGAAGAGAGGATAATTTGTTCCTATCTTCAAGATTTCAAACTCTGCACAATCTAATTGATTAAATTAGATTGAAAGTTCTAAACATGTATTCTAAACACAAAAATACAAAAAAAACATAAAAGCTTGAGACAGATTTAACTCTATGAGAAATTCATTCAAATTCAACTTATATTTCAAATGTAAAAAATACAATAGTATTTATACTAAATAAAAGATAACAATTTCACCTGTATAGTCTATATGGGAAAATTGCACTATTGACTTATTTTGGAGGCCCAAAATAACAAATGCTCCACTTTTTAAAACTCATTCCTAATTGACCTTTTGCTGACATCATGCATGTATGAAATATTAATTTTCCCTTTTTTCAAATTCTTTTCTTTTCTTCTTCTCCCTCTTCTTCCCCGACGAGTGACTTCTTTTTCTTCTTTTTTTCTTCCTCTTCTTCCTCTTCTTCCCCGACGACCAACTTCTTTTTTTCCTCTCTCTTTTCTTCTTTTCTTCCTCTTCCTCTCCTTCGGCGAGCAACTTTGTGAAACTTTTTTTTCTTTTTTTTTGTTCACCTTCCTTCTTCGTCTTCTCCGGCGCGACCACTTCGGCAAAAAATCACACATCAACTCCAACTGTGAGAGGAGAGTGATCTATGAGTTAGGAAAGGTACAAAGAGAGCGAGAGAGGAGAGTGATTTGTAGGTGAGGAAAGGAAGAGAGAGCAAGAAAGAGATGAGAGTGATTTGTAAGTGAGGAAAGGAAGCGATAGCAAAACGAGATAGATTTTTCGCGTGTAGAAAAGGAACAAAGAGCAAAAGAGCGAGAGAGATGAGAGTGCTTTGTAATTGAGAAAAGGAAGTGAGAGCAAGGCAAGATAGATTTTTCGTGTGTGTGAGTTTATTTTAGTAATTTCACAGGAATGTGATGTTAGCAGAAGGTATTTATCATTTAAAAAAAAAAAAAAGTCATTTGTCATCTTAGGTGACCAAATGTCTCCTGAAGCTTAAAATAAAATTCTTCATCATAGGTTGAAAACTTAGTTTGGAAGCAAAGATTTAAGGAAAATTGTCAAAAATAGTCTCTTCAAGTTTTCACTTTACAAATCTAACACGCTTTTTGAAAACTCGTTCAACTAGTTTTTCTCATTGCATCTCGGGCGCTATCGGCTACTAAAATTTAGTAAAAAAATCAACTTTTTCTAACTGTTCGATTGATTTGGACCTTCTTGGTACATCTCAAGCAGATTACTCCAAGATTCTACCAATTTTAACAAATATATTAAGTAATCTTCCCAAATCTTATACCAAATCTTATAAAGTTTCAAATTTTCTTCAAGTTCGTTTATCTTTACCAAATTTTACATCAAAATCTTACATAATTTGAAATTTCAGCCCAATTTCTAATTTATTCAACTTACTAATTATCCAAATTATTTTTTTAGATGGAACTTAATTGATTGTATTTTGATTTTTAAATATTGGGAAAGATTAAATTTTGCCAAAAAAAAAAGAAAGAGAGGTACAAAAAATATGAATCTCGATATTAATCTCACACATATTAACACCGATATTTTATACATTTGAGCTTTCTTGGTGAATTTTCGAATAAATTAACACCAAGATTCTATATTTGGGCTTTTTCGGTGAATTCTCAGACAGATTAATACTAAGATTCTATATATTTCTTATATTTTATTTTTTTTTACAAAATTTGATGTTTCTCAAATTTAAAAATCATAAATCAATCATTTGAAAACCATTTGAATAATTTGAAAATTCAATATAATTGTGAAAATAGAAATAGGAAAGATTTGAGAAGTTAAGTAAATATTTGATATAATATTTACAAAAAATTTGAAAATATATAAGATTTGGGAAAGTTACTTAATATTTGAAAAAAAAAATAACAGAATCTCGGTGTGTAATGCGCGAGATGTATTGGGAAGGTCCAAAACAATTGATAAGTTAGAAAAAGTTAACTTTTTAGAAAAACATTCTTACGAATTTTCAAAAAGGATGCTAATTTTGAAAAGTCAAAACTTGGAAAGGTTATTTCTGACAATTTTCCAAGATTTAATCTTTCTTTAAATCTTCGAGTTCTAGCTCTTGTCATTGGTCCTCGTGGCATAATGATTGCCACATGAGGTTGACTTGGAGTGACCTCCCATTGATTTGGAGTGACCTCCCATTGATTTTCAGTATAAGCTTCATTTTAGATGGTTTGAGCTTCTTGAACTTCATTTTTATCTCGTAGAATTTTATTATCTCCTTCATTAGTTGATTCTTTATCACTTTGTCTATCTCCCTCGACCTCCATCTGTCTCTTCACTGAATTCTCTCTTTATTGCAGCAATGTCGACTCATCGACCTCCCTCCTTCTCTTTCTTTCTCTCTATGTGAGTGAACTAATTTTTCGATCTTTGAAAAATAACCAGATCTCCATTTCTTAATTAAAGAACTCAAAGAAAAAACGAGCTGAAATGACAAAACATATGCAGATTGGCCAAGTCAAACCGTGAACACCCCTTTTTCAATACAATGTGAAATCAATGAAATTTACCATTAAAAACACTTTTTAGAAAATTGTAGATAAATGCATACTTAAAAAAACCTAAAAAGTAATTTAAACTAAAAGTTTGCAAAACTCAAAACACTTGGGAGCCATTTAGGGCACCAACTTAACGGCCCCCAAGTGTTAAAACTAGGGCACCATTAAAAACACTTTTTAGAAAATTGTAGATAAATGCATTATGTACACCAAGCCTCGGCCTTGGCTTGAATGTCGGTTTGGATTTATCGATAATTTAAATTAAAAGTTTTGCAAAACTCAAAATACTTGGGGCCGTTTAGGACACCAACTAGAAGTTGATGGGGTGGGATATTATAATTACTCCGTGTTTAGGGCACAAAATATAACAGTGGTATATACAACCATATGTAACATACAATTAAGTCTAGTAAATACTATATTAAAACCTTCTTTCCTACAGTATTTACTATATGCTACAATATTTATTATTTGTAACTTATCCTCTATTTTCTTCTTTACTATAGTGTTTACCTATTTTTTACCAAAACAAAAATGGTTTACACACAAAATACAAACTATTATAATTTAAACTAAAATTGTTTGCACCCTAACATTAACTATTATAACCCATTGACTATTATAATCCACCAACTACAATAATCACTAACCATAATAACCAATTTAGTGCTTCAAATGCCCCTTATAGTACGTTGAAGTTGATCACTTGATGTTAATTTGAGCAAATTTTTTTAATTAAAAAGAATAATCATAATTTAATTGAATGACTTAATAATCATTTGGTTTTTAGTTTTTAGGTTTTAAATTTAATTATGGTTTTCGTCTTTGTTGTATACATATATACACCTTCAAATTTTTAGTTTAGATTTTTTAGAAAACAAAATAAAGAAACCAAAAAGTGAAAGAAAGGTACATATAAACTTGATTTTGAATCCAATGCAAATAAATTCGATAGGATCATTTGATAGAATTATGAGATAGATAAATGTCTAGATCAGTCTAACTATTTTAGCACAATTGAAGATTTATATATTATCGAAAAATTGTTTTAAATGTCAAATTGTTGAAAATATTTTTAAATATAACAAAATGTCACAGTCTATCAATGATAAAATGTCTATTAGTATCTAGATAGACAATAATATTTTACTATATTTGAAAATATTTAAAAACAACTTATATTATCCGTAGATAGTAATGCATTATGGATATAATGTCATTACAAAAGTTCCTAATCTTTTAGATAATAATCAAATTTTAGTTCTTAATTTCATGAAAACTCTCTTTTTTTAGTAAAAAAATTTTCAATTTATTTTTCATGTATTCAAGCGTAAAAGTTATTGTCAAATTTTGTTTAAAAAATTTTAATACTGTTAAATTCTTGTTCCATTAACTTATTTGAACAAGTCTTTTTATAAGAAAAAAAATATAGACATGTCACTCAAAAGGTTACTTTAAGACATAAAAATTCAACTTATCAATCAACAAAATTTGATTTGTTCATCAATAAAATATATTTCTTTTGCAAATGACATATTAATATGGATATTTATAAAAAAAAAAAATTAAAAAAAAAAACAATATTTAATTTAGTGGCATGTATGTTTTCTTCTTCTTCTTTTATTTTTATTGAGTCAACATTTTCTTTTTTATAACAATTTTTTAATAATTATAAAATTTTGAATGCACTAATGTTAAAATTAAGAATTTTAAAAGATGATGAACCAAATTGAGAGATATATTATAGTTAAAAGGAGAAAGATCTTAGCCAAAAGTATAATTTATTCACAAGTCGAAATTTTATTTTATATATGAATTTCTATTAATATTTAATGATATGATATGAACAATATATATATAGAAAGTCTCTTTATTATTTTAAATTTTGGTGATGTTGCTTGAAATCATCACTAATAATATGAATTGGAACTTTATATTGAAGTCATTAAGAAATAAATATTATAAAAAGAAAGGAAGGATTGATTGAGCAAAATGATACCTACTCTAGATCAAGGGAAATCATGCCAAATGGCTTTACAGAATATTTTTCCTAATTATTTAATCAACCTAAGTATGTTTTATTATTATAGATTAAAAAATACTTTTGAGAAAATTTGAGCTCTACTTATATTTTAAAATTCAATCAGATTTTTATTTCGTGTTTCTTAATTTGATCCATCAGTTGAAAATATCTTATTAACCTTTTGTATGGAGTGATTAATATAGATATGGAAAAAAATCAAAATAGTATCCATTTTAACTAAACTGTTTAGATTATTAGAATTGTATAGTTAAGTTGAGATAATTTTAACCTCAAATTTAAAAGTGTTGCAATTTTTCTCCAATAAATTTTCGTTCAAAAGATTCTAAAAAAATAGTATTATTATATGCGCTAAACAAACTATAAAACATATCTATGACACAAAATTGATAAAATTTTAAAGAGAAACAAAAATGAAGCTGAACTTTTATTAAGATTTGTGAATCTTGACATTTTTAATTAATTTTCGTTCAAAAGATTCTAAAAAAAAATAGTATTATTATATGCGCTCAATGAACTATAAAACATATCTGACACAAAATTGATAAAATTTTAAAGAGAAACAAAATTGAAGTTGAACTTTTGTTAAGATTTGTAAATCTTGACATTTTTAATGGTTAATTTATACATCAATCAAACTAAAATTTCTGCAAAACTTGTTTAGTATAAATGAAATTAGTTTGTGGAGTTTCGCTGTGAATTAGCGGAATTAAAAGATAGGTAGAAATTGCAACACTTTTTATTCCAAGTTCAATTTGATGTATTAAATATGTATAATGAAAATTGATACAACTTAACAATTTAGGGGTAAAATGGTTTTTTATACTAAAAATTGAACTCATATAAACCAAAATGGCTTCTTAAAAGAAAGTATTGCCTTATTATGTTCGGTCTTTTAACTACACATGTAATTAAAAATTTGTAGCTAATTCGAATTGAAGAATGATATAAAACGATCTATTTACAGGTAAGAGAAGTAAGTTGTACATGAGACCTTTCAAAATGTTTATTATCTTCTAGGAAAATGTTAACAAATTAGGTGAAGTGTTGTTTCGTTTTTTGTTTGTGTTGTTTCGTTTTTTTCAGAAGATACTTAATAGTAATAGATGAAGTTAGAGGCATATCTTCAATCGAAATAATGTTTATGCATGCTTAATTCTAATCAAAATTTAAAAGTTATTTTAATATTCGATTGACTAATTAACTTTTTTGTTGATATTTTTAGAAATTTATATTCTGACGCTTTTTCAATGGTGAAGTACCAACTTTGATCATAATGATAGACTTTTTGGAATATCCCTCCCCGTTTTTGCACCTTTTTCTTTCACTAACTAATTTTGTTGCATCTCTTTATCTTAAATCAAGAAAACAAAAATTAACATGATGATAAGTCAAGTCATACCCAAAAAATTAATAGATATAGCATAATGAAAAGAAAAAAAAATACAAACATAACAAAATTTAGATTCTAACTCTCGAAGTCTATCAGTGAAAGTCTATCATGAATAGATTTTGCTATATTTACAATTCTTTAAAAATGTTGTACACTTAATTATTAACTCTTAAAAGTGTTACCCATCGCAATTATCCTAATATTAGTTATGGTAGTTATTTACTATTTTAGCTCCTTTCAATCATTTTCCCAAAATTTTCATGGTATTAGATATAAAGTCAAACACCATTATTTTCCCAATTAATCTAACAATTAGCTTCCTCAAAAAATGCACGTAGAAAAAAAAATCATCAAAATGCAAAAACTACTCTTAAAACCCACATCCCAAATTCACCTGAAGAGTTGGTTAACTACTAAACACATATATTGTTTTGGGTAAACTTCAAGCTAAATACACTAAAAAGAAGCATGGGAGTTGGCCCTCCATGATGAGAATATTTACAAAAACTGATGAGAAGCATATTTTAGGTTACAGGAAACACTTTTGCAAGTACTTTCTAATTCTAAGGTATCATTTCCATCAGAAATACAAATCCAGCATCATTCTTATGCATAGGATTGAAGAAGCTCTACAACAGTGTAGTGTACATTTGTTGGCATTCTACAGATTTCAACCAATCAAACTATGCTTCTACGATTCCCGATATTTTGTAAGGTCGAATGTCAACGTTCTCGAGCAGCTGTGAAACACAAGTGCATTATTTGTTAAGACATTTTGGCCATCCTACCAGGAAACAAGATATTTAGGCTAGACAACAAATGCAACAGAATGATGGCCAAAATTTTGCATATTCGATCATTCAAATACATTTGTGCATGAAATATGTTTTATAAGCTTACCTTCTTTCGCAATCCCGGTAAACCCCTACTAAAGCTTCGGCTTTGTCATAAAAGCTATCCTTCAGTGATATAACAATACTTTGAAAACCGCTGCTTCCATCCACGTCCTGACTCATCCTAGCACCTTCACATGACTTTGAACGAATGAAACCAGCGACCTTCGCAACATTCAAGTTATCTAAGGCAGCATCCACTTCATCCAATATGAAAAAGGGCGAAGGCCTAAAACTGAAATACATTGAACAATGTGAACAGCCATCAGTTGACAGTAATTTGTGGTTCTTGATAAGTTAATTGGCTTTCCCTGGAAATATAAAAAGTGGATCCAAAATACTCTATAAAACAGAAGGTACTTGACGAGCAATGATGTAGTTTAATGAATAATAACCACCAGGCACCACCTTATCCTATTGGCTCAACCCGAGGACATTGACAAGGGAGTCAAGTTTAGTAGAAAATACATAATCAATTAGAGTAATAAACTCGTAAGTCATAAGCAATAAAAACATCCACAATGAAGACTCATAAATGTAAGATCAAGCCTCCATATCATCATACCTATGAATGGAAAAAAGTAATGCTAATGCTGCGACAGTCTTTTCTCCACCAGATAACTGTTCCATGTCACGAAACCGCTTTGTCGGTGGCATAGCAGTATACTTGATACCATGTAAAAATGGCTCATCCTCATTTTCCAAGTTCAAATATGCCGTTCCACCCAAGGGATGTGTGTTACTTTTTGTCAATTGCTTATAAATCTTATCGATATTTCCAGAAATGTGGTTGAAAGCATCCATAAACAACTCATACCTGCAGTTGTCAAGACAAACTTAGCAATAATACGAACTGCAAATAAATGCAGCAATTGAAGAATCAGAAAACTTAATGATTCAAGATTTCTCCAAGCCTTATAACCGGTCATTCAGGTAGGACCATATTGGCAACTAAATAACCAATATGTTGTTGGAGTACCACATCCAAGTATAATAACAGTATTCAGATGTCTCAATAAATAAATTGGAAAGATAAACGTTACATAATAATGAAGCAAAGACGCCCTTACATTGTATGGTCGGTGCTAACATGTAGAGAACAAACGAATATGACCATAAATAATCCAGTTGTGTTCTTGAACTCGACTGGGTTGAAAGATGACACAACACAATTGTTGATTTTATTTAGGTGAATGAAGCCAACTCAGTTATAATGGATGATTAGTTTAAGTAAGAGTGATAGTCTTTTGAACACAATACATACATACATTTCCTACTACAGTTATAGACACCTTCGGGACAAATTACAAATTCCGTTGAAGAAATGGGTCACTATAAGTCAGTAGAGTTTTATGCTTCGCGATGTAACTAATAGACACAAAGATTCAATTAAAAAATCACCTTTTTTGCTTAATAGAATTGAATTTGTCAGCCACCTCTTTCTCCTCTTTTCTAGCGGCTTCAAACTCCTCAGATATTACTCTTTCCTTTTCTTTCAAAGCTTCATATTGATCTAGTGCTTTCAAATTTGGTGCAGTTCTGTCAATTTCTGATACCAGGGCATCTATCTCACGTTTAAACTTTGTCTCAGGTTTCTCTTTATCGGATGATTTCTTATCCAGTTCATAGGATTTAATCAATTGGCTAAAATCAAAAACTGGGCCAGGAGACAAGGATTCAGTCTCCATGGGGTCTGAGATAGTGGGGAGGACTATATTTTCTAATTCACATTTTTCCACTATTTCCTGCTTCTGTGTGATCAGTTGTTCAATATTTGTCTCCTGGAAAAAAAATATGGCAGATACCCATCATGGTTAATTCAATATATACTTATATAACAAATCAAGAGTAAAGAAACACAAAAAAATCTGAATAAAAGAGCAAGCATACAATTATTATATTATATAAAACATTTCAGCAATTTTCACGTTCAAGATTTGATAATTTATGATATATTCATATGAAAAAAGAAAAGTGAAGTGAGTGGTGAAAATGCAATACATCAAGAGGTTGACGAAACTATCACCCATGACCTAATTTAAACGATGCAATAACTTATAACAAAATATTAAAAGAACATTAAAAACAGTTTTAGAACATATAGAAAGAGAGTTAACGATGTTAATGCACTCGTGTTAAATATCTAAAACTATCTTAATATTTTTCTAGTTTCATAACTTATAGAAAGGAGTTTTGTCTCTTTTTTTTTTTTTTTTTTTTTTAGTACAAAAGAGAGTTAGGTATGATTATGCAATTATACGTGTAAAAGAGCACACTCAATACTTTTACATGTATTCCAGCAAAAGAAAAAATGCTTTTAAATGCACCCTCAAATAGTGTTAGTAGTAATTTGGTAATATTAATTTGAGTTGTCAGTTTTTAATTGGTTAAAGGTTTGGAATTAGTTGGCAATTGGTTTCCTTAGTTGCTTAATCTCTTGTATGCCAACCAACTATTTAGATATTACGACCTTTCGTTGAGTGTTAACACGCCAATCCAACACATTAATTATTGTGCTTAACAAGGATTTGAAACAATCTAGCAAGTGATAGAGAGTTGTTCGATATGTATCCGGCACATAGATCTTACACATGCCAGTGTCAATACTTCACTACTGACTACACATATCAAAATTCACTACTGACTACACATATCAAAATCTAGTGAAACGAACCTTAGAATTAATCTGACGATTCAATTTTGATATGCTAGTTGTAGCAACAGATGTTTTCTTCTTCCATTCCTGCATATCCTTCTCGCACTCTTCCAGCTTGGATTTCCACTCTGCAAAGTACAAAGAGAATCTATTACTTAACTAGGGAATAAAGAACAATGAACTATGTTCATATAAACAAACGTTCTTTTTTTGGATGAACTTCAATAGAACCTTCTAGGCTGGAATAGCTGGCAAGAAAGTAATAGAAGTATCTTCCAAGAAAAGGAGTGATATTGTAGTAGGTCTTTTTATGTAGTTCTTTTGCTTGTTTCTGGGTGTAAATGCTTCCCTATTTCATCACTATAGCTATACTACCCTCTTATCCAAGGTTTTTATTTATTTATTTATTTTGGGTAAGTCCTTTGGTTGTGGTCTCTCATGTCATACCATCAATAAATTTTTTCTTATCCAGAAAAGAACTAACAATATTTTCACATAAGAGCACTACACCCGGAAGTTATCCCAACTTCACTCTAAATAAGGGTTGAGTTGTTAACTAGAAGAACAATACAAATCAATAGACCATGTTAATGAAGTTCACCTTGTTGGTGCAACATGAGAAAAATTATATCCGACGTTCCTATACATGAAATGTTCTAATTTAAAAACTAAAATATTTGTTGCTTAAATGACAAACGTACCATTAACCTGAACCCTGAAAGCCATTGCACTTTCAGCAACTAGGAAGTAAGAAAATGTTTCTTTTTTTCTTTGTATAAAAAAAACCTCAAAGGGAAAAAAGTTCATTAAAAAAGGCAACAGCCTACTCGCGGGGGTCGAGATAATCCCCAACCAACTACTTCATATGAGGTTGTCAATCGTTATCAACAAACTAAATTACAAAAGAACTTTTTTGTGTAAAGCAATTCATCCAGAGGCCATATCATTTTAAAGTTTCTTTGTTAGTTAGATGACAAACTCAGTCCATCGTTCTTTTTCTATTGCATGGAGATATAAAACGATGGAAAGAAAAACCCTAGCAGGTGTATCTTTATCAGCAATTCACTCTTTACTACTACTTTAAGGACAAGGTCACTTCTAGCAATATCTCGATGTTCACTACATAGGTCATAGGTAATAAAGTCATTTTACATTTAATAGCAAAACGTTAGTGCACCCCCCTCACATCATCAACTTTTAGCGTACTAACTAGGGTCCCAATTTCTTTTACAACCTTACTTAAACAAGATCTATTATATAGGTTGTACAACTAGTGTCCTTCAGTTCTCAAGTCCCTTTTTTTTTTTAATTGAAATATAGGACTAGATATACATATATTATCCCACATCTCCTCGCAAGGTGTCTGAGACTGTTTTCTGGATCCGCTTGAAGACATAAATTCATCTCCAGCCACCTTTGTGTGGTAGCAGTAACTGAAAGTGGCAATCTTTTAGTTGGAGAAGTTAGAAAGATTTGGAGCTTTGTACTAGACAGGCATAAAATAGATAGAATATTTAGATCATAACATATATTATACACAGGGAGAAAAAGAAAACTACGTATTTGTCTATAGTAAAGTGAATTAAGACTTGTCGAGATTTGAGGTTTTTCTTCATTAAATTTCACTATGTTATTTTTTAAGTTACTTAAATTTATTGTTAGATTTAATTTTTAGTTTAATGTTTTAAGTTGATGTTAAATCTAAGATTTTAGTTTTTTGTTCTCAAGTTTCCTTTAAGTTTTGTGAGCTTCTATATTTAATGTTCTTTGAATTATAAGTTAATGGTGGTTTACATTTGTACCTATATAAGGGTGAACTTTCATGTAAAGTAAGCATAACACTTTTAGTACAACATTTTTTGTAACACATTTCTTGTACAACATTTTGTGTATCACCATTTTGTGTATCACAATTTTAGGTATCACCAACATTTTCTACTTCAATAAGAAGTTTATTCATCCATTGAATTTCACTCTCATTTTTCACTTTAACAAAATATTGGAACATTGATTTGCTTCCACAACATTTATTTTTGCTATCGATTTCATTTTCTCAACAAAACTAAATCATGCTTAAGGTATGTCTCTTTAGCATCTTATTTCCTTGTTTCTTTGTGAAAAAAAGTGCCAATGACTTGAATGTTTCACAAAAACAACTGCAAAACTCTCAAATTGTTTGCAACTGCTACCATTAATATGACCATTAAACTTCTTCACAAACTAGAATGATATTCAAGTTTCTTACCAATTACCAAACTTGCAACTATAAATAGAAGACTCAATTGTAAAAACCATCACAAATATTTGGCAAGATCAGTATTCCTGCAACTCACATGTCAAACTTAAAAAAATCAGATCTCAAGGTTCTAGGCTTTGATGAAAGTTTCAGTGCCCACATAGATTAGCGTTTTTTCACTGCACAAATGCTTAAAAAAAACTCTCTTCTTTTTTTTTTTAATATGAAACAGAGCAAACTCTTTAGAACCTCAATTTTCTATTCCTCTGATCGAAGGTAAAAATGAATTCAACAGTAGAGCCATATCAAAAAGAAAAAAGGAACAAATAAAAATTAGATCTTTTATAATATATGCAAGAACTGTTCTACTCCAGAGTTTAAATAGAGAAAATTTGATACAGTAGGGCCATGCTACAAATAAATTCAAAATATTCAAATAGTAGGTTTTGTTTACAATGGGCTTCATTATTTTTATTTTTATTTTTTATTTTTTTGTTAAAAATGAATAAAATAAATTTAAAAATTGACAATCATAATGAAAGTTTATTGTCCAACAAGACCTTACCAGCCAGTTCCTCCTTCAAGCGATCAATATCATTATGGGCGTTTTCTGCAGTTGATTTGGCATCAGCCTCTTTGTTTTGAATCTTTCTTAAATCATTCTCCAATGCACTCAAAGAAGACTCTAGTTCTTTAATTTGTGATTCCATGTCCCGATTCTGTTCATACTCCAACCTGAGTTACATGTCACGAACGAAATATGTGCTATAAGCAGTGAGTTGTTTCATTTTAACAAGAGAGAACATTTCATAGGGAGGTTAACGAACCATTCATTTACATACAACATTAGAACTGAGGTTCAGCTGAAAGGTTAGCTTAGTTGACCCATTATACTGCTCGATCATATATACAAAAATAACTCAACTTGATTCAAGATATTCTCTTGCAATAACTCTATTTACAAAAAGTGCAACGGCCTATCTTTCTAAGGAGAGCACATGAGCTATGTCATATTCAAGTGCAACATACTATCTTACTCGGCATTCGAGCAATTGGTTTTACAACAATATTTTTCCTAAAATAACAATGTTTTAAAATGAAAAATCATAATCCCTAGAACGATTTTGCACCTAAGAGATGAGACCCATGTCCATTATATACCCAATCACAATGTATAAGGAACAAAAACAGTGTTCATGTTACTTATTTTCTTCAGCATATAACCGCGAGAACTCTAACCATGGTAGGACAAGAGTAAAAAAGAACCTACTGGCCTTTCAATTTTGATAGCTGACTGCTCAAGCTAACGCGTTCATCAGCCATATGCTGTACCGCTTGGAGTTGGTTTTCTTCATATTCTCGTATGTTTGCCACTCCAACAGATTTGCTGAAGTCTCGATATATCCGGTCAACAATTTCATTGATCCTCCTCTCCAACTTGCTAATTTCTGTGTTTCTCTTATCAATCCCATTTTTTAACTACAATAGAAATAATATAACATTACAACTTGAATTACAAAATAGGTTGACAAGTGGTCAAAATATTACCTTCTGAAGTTCAGGACTTATTCGATCAATTTCTTCTTTTATAATTTCTCTCTCTTGCCTCAAGTTTGCAACTTTGTCTTCAATACTACGCTGCAATAACATCTCATAATCAATATCACATCCAATTCTCAGCATTATGATCATTAAAACTTCTCTTCTTTTTTTAAGAATTAGATTTTTCTATACAAGGATTCTGTTAAGAGGACAAGAAAACTTGAAAAAAACTTAGTTTTGCTGATGTCTGGAACTATATATTATTGGAACTTCTCTATGATTGTCAAACACTAGGTGATCATTTCACACAAATACTATCTCTCTCCTAGACTACTCCAACGACCTGATAGCATTTATATGTATGGTGATCTAGTAAAGAATAACATTCTCTCATCCATCACACTTGCAATGCTTTACAGAAATGATTTTTTAAGAATCTCACCATATTACAAATCTCAATGTTAACTTTATAAGCCAAATATTATAATATTTTATTTTTATCTTAGCAAAAATGGATTTTTAAGTCAAATGTTATTCTACTTAAAAGTGTAGGAACTCAGTTCTAGAATTTTTTTTTTTATTATTATTTTTTTAATAATAATAAGAAACCGAACTTTCATTGGAACCCACTTCAAGATCGCAATCACTCAACCTTTGATTTGCTATCTTGAGGTGGGTACCTACCAACACTTTCTAAGAAGGAAAATGAATGAAGGAAGGCCTCTTACTTGATGGTAGAGAGAATTTCCCATCAAGCAGCAAAAAGAAATTTACTAATTTGAATCAAACCAGTCAAGCATCTTGCCAGATACTTCATTGTTGAGTCTAATGTTCCTTCTTCTCTTTTTGGCACTACCAACCAATCACCACCCACCAATGGGCCTCCTCCTATGGGTCCATCCAACCAACCGCCATCCACTAAAAAGCCTTCGCCCCCTCAACATCCGCCTCTAACCTTAGCCCCTGCAAATAACTCAGCTTCATGCAACTCCAAAAAGCCCATCCTAGCCATATGCCCTGCTACCCAGGCTGTCATTATGGAACGAAAGCAGACCTTCCTTCTCAAGGGCACGAGACACTCAACTAAAAACGTGGATGAAGTTTCCCAATCCGAATCAGAACATTTTTCCAGCTCATATACTGATTCTGTATCTAAAAGACAAAACCCATCCTCCCCTCTATCTGCCATCCACCAGGATTTCTAAGGAGATGGCTTAGCCCCCGATCATCAAGCAGATGCAATTGAGGACTTGAAGATTTCTCACCCTCTAGAAGAAAACAACAAGTTTGACCCTTTAGATACAGAGGAAGAAGTCGATGGAACTGATTCTTTACTTCACCCGAGTCTGAAATCACGGGCACCTTGGCTTTGAGAAAATAATATTTGTACCATGACAATTCCTAACAAACCCAGAAGGGAGGCAAATCCAATGCAAAATCCACCAGATTGAAAAGGGAATTGAAAAACCTCACTTCCTCTATTAACTATAACAGGAATTCATTGCTCCCAGTCATAGATGGGTCACCTGTCCCACAATGATTTTCCTTTTGTGAAATGTTAGAGGCCTCTACTCGAGAAAGAAAAGAGCTCTTATCAAGATCTTCTCAACAAAACCAATGCCACCCTTGTCATCCTACAAGAAACCAAAAAGGCTGATAATGATCAACAGTTCATCAAATCCATTTGGAGTTCGAGGAATATAGCTTGGGCCTCCTTGGATGCCATTAACAAGGCTGGTGGTATCCTCATCCTTTGGAACAATCCTTCGACACAAGTAAATGAAGTCATAGAAGGTAATCACTCTCTCTTCACGAATTTCATGGATGGTTACACTTTATGGTTGACAGGGGTATATGACCCATCTGAAGCCAAAGAGAGAGCACATTTTTGTGAGGGGCTTTATGATCTCTCACATTTATGTGACTAGCATTGGATTATTGGAGGAGACTTCAATGTCTCGAGATGGCCATTTGAAAAATCTAGTGGCAAGCTGAGAACTGCTAGTGTGGATCTTTTCAGATTCATTGATGATTGCACTCTCATTGGCCCTCCTCTTTTGAATGGTAAATACACATGGTCCAACTTCGAAGCAACCCCTGGTATGACTTTGATTGATTGCTTTCTCATTTCTAGTCCTTGTCTTAATAAATTCAAGAGTGGCATTGTCAAGTGTCTACCGCAATCCAAGATCATTACTGTAACACCCCGAATTTAGGAGGGAAACATGAATGAACCGAGATCACATCTGAAGGATCTGAGGGATCCTGAGGATATGGAAGTATGGTCAAAAAAGGTTTAAAAGTATTGAAACTCGCTTACTATACCAACAAGGTACACCTTCCTTTTCGATGGCTCAATCATAGGAAGTTTATAGTTAAGCATGCTTAGCTTAGAGTAATTCTATGTTGGGTGACCTCCTGGAAATTTTCCTAGAAAGCATGTGAGTCAAGACAAAGCATACTGAAAGGACCCGTGTTGGTTTATGGAGACAACTTTCACTCTCAGAAGCATTCAAGACAAGTAAGGACGATATTGTCAAGTCACAGGGAATGTCGGGACCATCAGGTACCGAATCTGGATTCCCAATCCTGGTTCAAATCTTGGGCCTGGGGCGTTACAATTACCCTATTCATCTCACTCTTGGAGTGCAAAATTGGGGCCCCGGTTACTTTAAATTTGAGTAAATGTGGATGGATCGTCATTCCTTTGCTGATTTACTTAAGAGATGATGGCTTCAAAATCAGACCTCTGATTGGGCTGGACGTGGCTTTATTAAAAAATTGAAAAATCTAAAACATGTCTTGAAATTATGGAACAAAGACATTTGGTTGCACTCAAACCAAAAGGACAGACTTACTAAATGAACTCAACTGCATTGATGGCTTTGAGGAAGCACACGGCCTTGATCCATCTAGCCAACGGTGAAGGATTGCTTTAAAAGCCGAGATTATGGATCTAGGAGATCATATGGAGACAAAAATGTAAGAAAAAATGGACCAAGGATGGGGATGAAAACAGTAGATTCTTTCACAGAATGAAATCATATTGGAAGAGGAAAAACACTTATATTGAAACTTATCCAGGCAGGGTTGCAGGTTGGTTGATGACAATGACATAGAAGTGTGTTTCTTGATTTTTACCGTGAGCTCTAAACAAACAGCAAGGTGATCGTAACTCTTCCTAACATTGACAATTGGGACCCTTTACCGCAGTGCAAGCACTTGCATTGGAAGCCCCCTTTACTGAGATGGAGATATTGCATGCTATATCTAACTTGGGCAACAATGAGTCTCCTGGCCCATATGGTTATACTTCAGAATTCTTTAAAAAGCAATGGAACATCCTCAAGTGTCATATTAAAGGGGCATTCCAAGACTTTTTTGAGAAAGCCATTATCGATGCCAATCTCAACAAGACTTATATTTGCTTGATCTCCAAAAAGATTGATGCCAAGAGGGATGGGAGTTTTAGTCTTATTAGTCTTACCACATGCCTATACAAGGTCAGCTATTAGAAAAACTTGAGAAACTGCTCTCCCATACTATATCCATGAACCAATTTGCTTTTTGTCTGACGAGATGCCTCCCTAATTGCAAACAAGTTGATTGACTTATATTTTAGAACTAAGGCCGGTAGAGTTGTGATCAAGCTTGATATTGAGAAGGCTTTTAATATGGTGGATTGGGAGTTTCTTGACAATATTACGGTTGCTAAAGGTTTTGGCAATACATGGAGAAGATGGATTATGGATGTATCTCATCAACAAATTTCTCCATTGTTATCAATGGAAGACCTAGGGGCAAAATCAAAACCACTAGAGGCCTCAAGCAAGGGACCTTCTATCCTCCTTTTTATTCACATTGGTGGTTGAGTGCCTTAGTAAGATGCTAATGAAGGGGTCTAACTCTAATTTGATTGAAGGTTTTGGTGTTAAAAACCCACGTCTTCACATAAACCACTTGCAATTTGCAGATGATACAATCATTTTCTCCACTCCCAATAGGGAAAAGTTGACAAGACTAATCGAGATTATCCAGTCTTTTGAACGGATTATCTAATTAGAGTTCATAGGCATTAATTTAGATAGTAGCACGATCAAATCTTTAGCTGATGCGTTCGGCTGCAAGGTTCACTCTTGGCCCTCTACTTGTCTCAGCCATACCCTAAATGGTAAATCTCTCTTCCACATTTTGGGAGCCCATCATCAAGAAGGTTGAGAGGTGTCTTAATAATTGGAATGGTATCAAACCAAAGGTGCTCGAGTCACTTCGATCCAAGCCGCCCTAGGCAATCTACCTACTTATTTCCTCTCTCTTTTTAAGGTATCCTCCAAGGTTGCTAATCGGATCGAGAAACTATACAGAAATTTCCTTTGGACGGTCATAACGATGAAAAAGGAATTCACTTCATCAAATGGCTAAATGTTCAGCTATTTCTGAATGAGGTCTCGATTTGACTAATCTAAAGAATAAAAGTCTATTGGCCAAGTGGATTTGGAGATGCCTTATTGATGCTAAAAATGCATCCCCCTTCAACAAGGTAGATACTTTGAGCAATCAAAAGGCCCATGCATATACATCGTTAAACATATTGATCTCATTCATGGGAATATTGTCAATGTCATCGGCAACGGTGAAGCCACATCCTTCTGGAATGATATTTGGGTGGGAACTTCTCCCCTTAAGAGTGTTTTTCCTAGATTATTTGCTCTTTTCAACCAGAAGATGGCTTCCATTGCTCGTTATTGGAATCATGACTATAAATCGTGGGACCTTGGTTTGAGGCGCAATCTTAATGCAGCCAAGTTTCTTGAGTGGTCTCTTTTATCCACTTCGCTACAACCCCCTGATAGACCCTTTGTGGATGATTCATGGAGATGGAACCTTGAAAAGTTCATTTCACTACCAAATCTCTCACCCAACACCTTGTCGCTGCTCTTAATAAAAATATTTGGAGGTTCTATCCCCCCCCCCCCCCCCCCCCCCCCAAAAAAAAAAAAAGAAGCCTGGTCCTGTCTTTGGATGTCAGTCATGGTAGATTAATACTATTGAAAAGAGAAGAGAAAAAAAAAACACAGATTTACGTAGAAACCCTAGATCAGGGAGAAAAACCACGATAAGAGATTTTTATTCTTTTTAATTTTCTGATACACAGTACTCAACGCAGGACAGATATAAATAACCAAACTGAGAGAAACCCTAGACAGTAGACGTTAAGTAAAAGACTAAAACACCCTTAGGACTAAAACACCATTTCAACACTCCCCTCAAGTTGGGACATAAATATCAATGAGGCCCAACTTGCTAATACAAGTGTCAAACATCTATCTAGGTAACCCCTTGGTCAGGACATCCGCAATCTGTTGATTGGATGGGACATAGGAACACAAATGCTACCGTTGTCTAATTTCTCTTTGATAAAATGTCGGTCAATCTCAACATGTTTGGTTCTATCATGCTGAACAGGGTTATTAGCAATATTAATAGCAACCTTGTTGTCACAGTAGAGTCTCATTAGGTCATGACTCTCTTGATGAAGATCTACTAATACCTTCTTCAACCAAATTTCCTCACAGATACCCAAGCTCATAGCTCTGTATTTAGCTTCGGCACTACTTCTAGCCACGACACCCTGTTTCTTACTCCTCCATGCAACAAGATTTCCCCATACGAAGGTACGATACCCCGAGGTTGACTTCCTATCAGTAGCAAAACAGGCCCAGTCTGAGTCAGTGTAGGCTTCGATGCATCTTCTATCATTTTTCCTGAACATCAAGCCTTTTCCAGGTGTTGACTTTAAATATCTCAGAATCTGAGTAATGGCTTCCATGTGTCTCACATACGGGGCTTGCATAAACTGGCTTACCAAACTCACTACATATGAAATATCAGGTTTGGTGTGTGAGAGATATATCAGCTTCCCTATAAGTCGTTGATATCTTTCCTTGTTCACTGGGACGTCATCTATTGAATTTACCAGAATACTGTTAATCTCAACTAGAGTATCTGCAGGTTTACATCCAGTCATCCCAATCTCTTGTAATAGGTCTAATGTATATTTTCTCTGAGACACCGAGATCCCTTCCTTTGATCTTGCTACCTCCATGCCTAGGAAATATCTCAAAGTACCAAGATCTTTAGTCTCAAACTCTTCTGCCATCTTCTGTTTCAACTTGTCAATTTCTACAGAATCATTCCCTGACAGAATAATATCGTCAACATATACAATTAACACAGCTACTTTTCCTGGTGCTGATTTCTTAGTGAACAGGGTGTGATCAGAGTGACCCTGAATGTACCCCTGGGTTTTGACAAAGGTAGTGAAGTGATCGAACCAGGCTCTAGGGGACTGTTTCAGACCATACAAAAATTTCTTTAACTTGCAAACCTGACTCCCAAACTGTGCTTCAAACCCTGAAGGAGGAGTCATATAAACTTCTTCTTCCAACTCACCATTTAGAAACGCATTTTTTACGTCTAACTGATGTAGAGACCAGTCTAAGTTCACAGCAACAGAGAGGAGAACCCGAATAGTGTTGAGTTTTGCCACCGGCGAGAAGGTTTCTGAGTAAACCACCCCATACGTTTGAGTGAATCCTTTCGCAACTAATCTGGCCTTATATCTGTTGAGAGTCCCATCAGACTTGTATTTGACTGTGAACACCCATTTGCACTCTACTGTTTTGTGACCTCTGGGAAGAGCAACTAGATCTCATGTTTTGTTGGTCTTGAGGGCTCGCATCTCTTCCATGACTGCGGTTCACCATTCAGGAATTTCCAGAGCCTTGTACACATTTCCCAGAATTGTCACGGTGTCCAGACTAGTGGTGAAGGCCTTGAATCTCATTGACAAGCTACTGTAAGATAAGAAGCTTTTCATAGATTGCTTGGTGCAGGACCTCGTTCCCTTTCGTAGAGCAATTGGTAAGTCCTGGGTAGCATCAATCTCACTGGTCTTGTCACCCTTTTCCTTTGTATTCATCTGCTGCACATTTTCAGTCTCCCGAACATCATCAGGGAAAAATTCATTACTCTCATCCTCCCTAATTTTGTCAGAGTTCGCTGCATCGCCAATGTTCACTGCATTACTTTCAACAGAATTATTATTATCAAGAGTATGGTTACCTTGAGCTGGCTCTGGTTCTGACTCTTGAACACCTTCCGGCGGAGCAACAAGGGGAACTATTTCGAGGACTACTTCCTTTCGTAAATTCTTCCGATAGTAGGTTATCCAAGGAACTTGTTTTGTAGGAAGGATAGGATTGTCAGGAATGGGTGGGCCAGGATTATAAGTGTCAGGAATGGGTTCAAGAAACAAGTCTATGGGAATGGAATAAGTGGACAACGTGTTAGCCTCTTCACTCAAAGTCTCCCCCTGAAGAGGACTAACGGGAAAGAAAGGTTTATCTTCTTGAAAGGTGGCAACCATGGTGATAAAGTACTTTCAAGAAGACGGCTGATAACATTTGTAGCCCCGTTGATGGAGTGGATACCCAACAAAGACACATTTTTGGGCCCTAGGAGCGAACTTACTTTGGGTATTATGATTATGGACAAAAACCATACACCCAAACACCCGAAGAGGAACATCAGGGAAAAGACGGGTAAAAGAGAAGGACTCTTTGAAATGGGCTAAGAGAGTCTGGAACTTGAGAACTCGGGAAGGCATTCGATTTATGAGATGGGATGCAATGAGTACAGCATCTCCCCATAGGTACGAGGGTAGGGACACAGGGATCATGAGTGCCCGAGCAACCTCAATAAGGTGACGGTTTTTTCGTTCGGCCACCCCATTTTGTTGTGGTGTATAGGCACAAGAGTTCTGGTGGATGATACCTTTAGAGTTTTAAACTCACGAAGGGATTGATTAACGAACTCACGGCCATTGTCATTTCGAAGGATAGCAATTTTGGCATTGAACTGGGTTTCGACAGTGGTGTAAAATTTCTGAAAGACTGTAGTCACTTCGGACTTATCCATAAGAAGGAACACCCATGTAAGACGAGTGTGATCATCTATGAAGGTGACGAACCACCGTTTACCCAACACGGTTGTGATATTAGATGGGCCCCACACGTCACTATGTATCAAGTGGAAAGGTTGGGAAGGTTTGTAAGGCTGGGAAGTAAAAAACACCCGAGGTTGTTTTGCACGAATACACACATCGCAAGATAAAGATGAAATATTAACATTACAAAACAAATGTGGAAACAGATACTTCATATAATGAAAATTTGGATGTCCAAGACGAAAATGCCATAACAAGAAATCAGTTTCAGAAAGTGCCACTCATAGCACTGGTTCTGCTAGTGCCACTCATAGCACTAGTTCTATCCTCTTCTAACCTGACTTCTGAGCATACTTCCATCAGAGACGATATTGGTCTCTGTCCCAAAATCCGACTTCGGACACCATCAAATTGAGGGTTTAAGCTAGCCAGAAAATCATACACCCAGTCCGCCTCCTCAATCTTTGAGTACTAAACCCCGTCGATAAGACAATTCCACACGACTTCGCGGCACAAATCCATTTCTTGCTACAGCAGGGACAATTTATTGAAATAAGACGTTACGTCAAGAGTCCCTTGTTTGCACTTGTGAACATGTTTCCTCAAGGTATAAAGACGCGAGGCATTTTTCCTCTTCGAATAGAGCTTCTGGACAGCTTCCCAAATATCCCGAGCGGAGGCTGAGTACAGAAGTGGCTTCCCAATCTGGGGTTCCATGCTGTTTATCAAAATTGAGCGAAGAAGAGAATCCTCTACTTTCCATATATGTTTCTGGGGATCACCGGGGTTCGGTCTTGGTATTTCTCCAGTTAGATACCCGAACTTGTGACGTCCCTCAAGGACCATTCTCACCGATTGGGACCAAGAGAAGTAATTTTGGCCGTTAAGTTTCTCACCAATAGAAATCCCTGCAGAGTTTCCCACAAAACCAAACATAATATTTGCTACAGGTAAAGTAGAGTAAGCATTTACCAGTGTTTCTGAGCATAAAGAGAAGTCCAAATGTGGCTGTGGATGAAAACCAGTTGCAGGACTTGTCGTGGATCTAAGAGCCGATATTTGCTGCTGTAAGTTTGCTAACTGTTGTTCAAAGCCGACGATTCCACCAAAATTTGCCATAGGTTGGTTTTGCCCATAAATCCCTGAAAAAGTGGCTTCATTTTGGCTAGAGGAAGAACCAAAAGAAGGGCTGGGAATGGGCTGAACATACTGGTTCGGCTGAACCGGGTTCGGTTGGACCAACTGGACCGACTGAGAAGGTTGGGTCATCCACGCAGCAGAGGAACGATCTGGTATGGGTGCTAGGGCTGGCGGCTGACTCAAAAACAGAGGCTGAAGGTCGGCGGCTGAAGATCGGCAGTCACGAGCAGAGGTGAAGTCGGGCTGTGCGAAAACGCCCGTGGCTGGCGGCTTTCCCTGCATCGGCTAAATCTGAGGAAGAATCGTGCGTGGGAGATCGGCTAGGTCGCGCTGAATCTGAGGAAGAATTGCACGTGGGAGATCGGTTGGGTCGCGGATGGCGAGGCTTCGATCGATCGCTGTGTAGGAGAGAGACGCCGGCAACGCTGGAGCTAGGGTCTGTGCGTCGATCGGATCTGTGGGCTTGGTCGGTCGGGTCTGCTGAGGGAGTCCACCGGCTGGAGTTCGGATCTGACATGGATCGGATGAGTTGAGGCAGCGCAGCGTGAAAATAATGCTCAAAGGCTTCTCGTATGGCTGTGGCAACTCCAGCGTTCATGGATCCTCCCATTCCAACGGAGGTTGCTGTCAGAGTCTCTGGTTTGTTCTCATCGATGACGGCCATGATTTCGTCGCCATGCTCTGATACCATATTGAAAAGAGAAGAGAAGAAAAAACACAGATTTACGTGGAAACCTAGATCAGAGAAAAAAACCACGATAAGAGAATTTTATTCTTTTTAATTTTCTAATACACAGACTCAACGCAGGACAGGTATAAATAACCAAACTGAGAGAAACCCTAGACAGTAGACGCTAAGTAAAAGACTAAAACGCCCTTAAGGTTAAAACACCATTTCAACAAATATGACCGACGTTCTTATCAAAAAGGCTCCTTGGACTGTGTCTGCCCTGAGCTAGTGTTCTTTGTCATCATTGCGGTGAAACCATTATACACATTCTAGTTTTTTATGACTTTGCCCAATCTTTTTGGATGAGAAACTTGACATACTTCAACTATCAAGTGGTTTTTCCTAATGACCCCCTCATCCTCTGGAATATGCTTGTTATTGGCCATTCATTTAAGGAGGAGAAAACGATTATGCAGACTTTCATCATCAAAGCCTACTTTTGGCTCATCTGGATTGAATAGAATCATCGTAGCTTTGAAACTAGAGAACAAAATTCACTCAATTTTTTTTATAAACTTTTGTAGACAACACTTTCTTGGTGTAAACTTCCTTTTTTGTGGTTACAATCTTACATCTCTTATATCTCAATGAAATAGCATTTGCGTATTCTCTCACGGCACTTGTTGGTCCTTTTGTAATTTCATACCATCAATGAAACTACGATTGAAAAAAATGATAATGAAGAGTTAAAAATAAATAATAAAATAATAATTAAAAATAATTTTTAAAAAATCATTAAGAAAATTAAAAGAGTCTAATGTTCATATATAAAAAACACGTGAATAATATAGCAATAAAGGAAAATATTTAAATAAAATAGGAAATTATTTTAAATGACAAAACTGCTAAAAATATTTACAAATAATAGCAAAATATCACAGTCTATCTGTGATAAACAGCGATAGACTACTATCTGTGTCTGTCTGTCAGATAGACACAGATCGTAGTCTATTGCTGTCTATTGCGGTCAGATAGACTGTGATATTTTGCTATTATTTGTAAATATTTTGGTTCATTTTCCTATATTTGAAAACAACCCAAATAAAATAAAAAGCAGACAAACAAGCAGTACAGAGAAGGTAATCGGAAAAATAAATCCAAGCTAATTAAGATAAACATCCAATAAAGAAAATCCAGCAAAGGTCTTTGACAGAGATCACCAAGAAGTTGACTTTAGACATGCTGATTCAAATTTGTCAAACCAAGAAAGAGTCTAATGTTCCTAAAAAACCAAATCCTCGAATGATTTTGTTAAATAAGTTTGAATGTTTTCAGAGTAACCACATAGAAAGCCTTCTGAATTTGTACCATTACCAACCAGGACCGGAAAGTTGAAAATTTGTGATCTAGCATTAGGGGGAGTATGCAAATATCTGGATGTACATTTGGAGTTCTATTAAAGATTAAATTCCTTTTCAAAAAAAATTCAAGATCAAATTCCTAGCTTTCACTCCATTATTTCTGCGTATAACTTTAATTGCACGCACATATCTCATGCAATTCACATATGTAGGATATTTCAATTCCTTGTCAGTTTCTGTTTCCATGTTTGTCACAGTTAATTGCCCTTTTTTCTTTTTTTTTACAGGAAACAGAAATTTCATTGTAAGTATTGACAAAAGAGCTATACAGAAAGCAAAGAGAGACATGAAAGGGGAGGTTAGCCAAACCCAAAGAGAGATACTTTGACACTGTGAGGGTGCCAAGTCTGTTAGAGAGATTAAAAAGGGCATATTGCCCATCCACGTGGAAGCGCAATATATAATAAAAATATTTTGCGAGTAATCACCTTCTCAATCTCTGCATACTGAATCTTTTTCTCAAGTCCACTAATCCTCCCAGACGCTTCAGACTCCTTTAGTTGCATCTCTCTGATTGATCCAAGTTCATCCAGCTCTAATTCATACTGCTCTTTCTTTTTCTTAAGCCCTAAAATACAGCAACAATAAATGGTAAAGTTCCAGAAAATATTAATCAGTGAATGGATTGAGTACCTTCAATCTTTTTATCGTCCCATTTGTTTGACCTTGCTTCCATGCCACCACTAATACCCCCAGTCATTGTTCCAGATTTCGTAAGCAGAATACCATCCACGGTTACGACTAGTTCAAGCATAAAGAAAGTAGCCATAAGATACACCTGATGGAGCTATACAAAAATAATTTTAAACTGACTAAACGTACCTTTATGTCTTTCTCCACTCCAACTTAGAGCCTTGGCTTCATCAAGATTCTCACAAACTAGAGTATTCCCCACAGCAAATATAATTGCCTTCTCCAATGTCGAATCAAAAGTGTGATTGTTAAGGGTACAAATAGCCTTCCCGGCCCCAATTCAAAATCACAAGGGTGATTGTTAAGCATACAAATTCATAGATCTTCTTGCCCATTACCCACTAGTATTTTAGAACTACATGAGTACAATGCAAAGTGAAAATCAAACATCAGATAATGGATCTCCATTTCTTAAAAATAAAAAATTTAAACCACACATTCAAAGTTATTTCAAGAGAAAATCCCATTTTTAACCCCTAAAGTTTCTAACCCATACACTTAGCATAGTGAATCATATTTAGGAGATTATTACCCTCCGTTTATCACCCTTTTTTCCTTTGATTATCCCTTCCAATCTGTTATAATTAAAAGAAGGCTGAAATTCCAAAAGAATTTAGCATGGTTTGAACACAAAAGTTATACGATACACGCTATCACAAAAAGAAACAAAAGAAGAAATCTTATCTTCAAAGGTCCTTTAGTTCCATTCTGTCCAGATCAGCCATAGGAGTGCCCTAACCACACAATTCCATAAAACATTTGCCATGTCTTTAAGTCTCCAACTCGAGAAGAAACTTCGACCAACCAATCATCTACCCATGTTCTTTAAAATGATAGATCACCATTTGTACGGATATGGACAGTGAAGGAAAAGGTCATCTAACATTTCTTTCTCCTTGTACCACAAACAAGCAGCCAAGAGGGACAAAGACCACCTAGGGTCTTTTGAATTTGGGTATGGGTATTCAAACTTTTATAGGTCAGTGACCATATAAACAACTTCACCCTTTTTGGATACTTGAAGTTCCAAATTAGGTCCATGAAAGGAGCATCCACACGAACAGGCTTTTGACCTAAATTTAAAAAAGAAATAGACTTCATTGAGAAAGTGCCTATTTTTTTATAACCGAAGACCCATTTCTTTTCCTTCACTTAGCTGGACGAAGACAGCCTTTTGGAAAGAGCTAACAAGTTTCCTATCTCCCTGTCAAAAGTACCTCTTCTAATGCCCAAATCCCAACTTCGATCCTCCATATTCCAGCAATCTGCAATGGTGGCTCCTTTTGTAGACAAAAGAATGAGAATATCCAAGTAACTGACAATTACGTTATCAATAGATCTTGTCCACCAAGGCCCAAGCCAAGACATTAAACCTAACAATCTCTCACAACTCCCTCCACAGATCTCTCAACCTCTTTAAATAAACCTATAATTCCTCCCCAACCTCCTCCAAACAACGATGAAAACAAGTCTGCCAAAGAATTCTACCCTTCCCCAAGGATACAATTAAACCCCTCCATCATAGCCCTGCAGCCCCTATTCCACACCAAAGAAACTCCAAAAGCCTCCAAGGTCTTCCAATGCACCTCTGCAAAGGGAACACCACTAAGGTTTTACACCCTGATCTGAAGTATGAACTTTTTCCTTTCTCATGCTAGATCTACTTTGCAAAGAACTTTACCTTATTGGAAATCTTAACCTTCCAAAGCAAGGAAAATGCGGTGATAGGGAGAGTGAGAGGATACATAGAAGATATATATGTTTTTTCTTAAAGGAAACGTGTGCCATCAAGGCAACGCAATCTTCTCTCATTTGCTTTTAAATCTGGCCAAATAAGTCTACAGATTACATACTAAATAAAAACTGAAGTCAAAACTGATGCCATAAATAAAAACCAAGTCACAACTCTCACTGATCCACCTGACCTCACAATGATTGAGGCCGATCACAGATAGAATCATATAGCCACCAATCACTCTTAACTCAAAATTATGCCACCAGGATGCTGGCAGTTGTGGACTCGTATTTCCAAACTGGTGGAAGCTTCTTTGTTTTCTTACAGTAATGAGCAAGCGCCTGTGAATTCTGTTCTCCACAAGAATCAATCTGAACTTCGAGTCCTTGTCCTTCCTGTTCCTCTCCAGATGCTTACGGATGGAAACTGCTTTCTTGATTAAGTCATAGAGCTCCTCTGGAATCTCTGGTGCCAGTCCATGGGCCTTAAGAATATGCAAGATTTTTCTTGCAGTATCACTTTTGACCTGGGCAATCCCGTGAGAATCACGAACAATCCCACCAATTTGAGAAGGGGTCAAACCCTTCTTTGCATTTGCAGATATTATCTTCAACATCTGTAGAAGAGATCTTGAGCCAACTTGGCAGCGTCCTCTTGTAGGGCAATGCAGAGGCTGAAATACCCTTACCACGACTGTGCATATGGCCCATGGTTGTCTCTCTTTGCCCTGCTTCTCGAGTTCGATGAGAGTTGCTCTACCGCGACGCCGATGAATACATAGAAGATAGAAGAAAGGGCTAGAAGAAAGACCCTGGGGAGGGCAAAGCATCGAGATATGAAGGTCCCTCCTCCAATCAACATGGAAGTTTTTAAAGCAGAACTCCAAAATAATATAATACTCGCCCAAAAGCGGAAAAATGAGGCCACAGACTGCAAACACATATCTGAACCGTGGTACAAATGGAGGAAAAAGAAGCGGAGGGGTTTGAAGTTAAAATTTTATGAAATGAGTTTGAAGTTAATTCTCCCCCGATAGTTAAAATTAAACTATGTACCAAGGTAAAGATTATTTTCTCATTTAAGTATTATATAACAACATATATGTTTAACTTAATACATAGCTATGTACCCTCTAAACATAAATCAGACAGAACATGGATGAAGGCTATAAAATAGGAAAGAAAAAAGTGTTTCTCCTTTAGTGTCCAAGTAATAGAATCATAGAAGGATATCGGATAACATCATACACCAGCTTCACACTTTTACTTAAATCACGTAGTCTTTCAATGATAGGCTTTACGCGAACAGACTGAAGAGGTATGAATGTCTGAGGAGGAAGCCTTTGTTCTTTCAAATACTGCAGGACAGCCACGAAAGTATTGCATTTATATAAAGTACACCAAACCCTTAGGATCAAAACTGATAAAATTACATCAAATTTGATAACAGTAACAGACATGTTAAGCACAAAAAATTGAAAAGCATTGAGATCATGGATAAATTATCATCTAAGCTAGAAACATAATAAGAGGAAGAAAAGGAATACCAAAATTTTCCAAGGACATGTTGAGGATTTTCATTCTATTCGTGAAAACTTCTCAATCAGAACTTTTCTATATCCTTCCTGCTATGACATGATCAGCATTTTGTATTTAACTTTTTTTTACTATGAAAAACTGAACTTTCTTAAAATAAATAAAAGAATCTGTAGATTTGTGTTTAGTATATATTTGTCTTAATTATTATTTTAATTATGATTTGTTGTAATTTCCTTTTTAATTAATTTCCTTAGTTGGAATTCCTCTTGTATTATAATGACCCATTATTGGGTCCTTTTGAATAATAAGAAAAACCAATATTCTCCAAAAACTTCATGGTATCAGAGCCAAAATAAAACCCTAACCCTAGTCCAGCCACCGCTGCCGCTGTTGTCGTCGCCTCAGATCTCCGCCTCCATCGCTACACAAACCCTAGCAACTGTCATCAGATCTGCCACCACCTCCACAAAACCCGCCATCATCAGGTCACAGTTGTTGCTGCTGCACATCCTAGCCGTTGTCGTCGACCATACCAGAGTCGTCTGTCCACGAGCTCCTAGATCCGCATACCTAATTTGTCTCAGAACCCACCGTCATCGTTTTTTTTTCAGCTTCGATTTGTCTCGATCCCACATCGACAATCCATCATAGACAACCAAGAAGCCTACGATCCGTGAAATCAAATCAGCCATTTGTGGGTTGGTCCTTGCCCAGATATGATCTCACGTTCTCTGTGGGTTCTTTGCTCCTCAAATCATCGTATGAGGACTCAATTTGCTCACTCCACTTTTGTTGTTTAGAGATTCAATGGTTTCTTTGTTGTATGTTGTTTAGAGATCTCACGTCAGATGACCAGATTCAATCAATATCATGTTCATATCAAGGTAGTGAAGGTTTTTCTTCACACATTCGGTTCAAGACCAATTCAAGTTCAACCAAATCGGTTTGGTTCATCTAAGGTCGGTTCAGTTCAGTCAAGCCTTTGTTTGGTTCATTTAAGCCCCACTTGAAATTCCAAGAAAGAAAGAAAAAACCAAAGATTTTTCAAGATTTTGCAAGAATTAACTATTTTTTAGCAAAGATTTCCAAGAAACAAACCAACAGTTAGTATAGGCAAGAAAATCAATTTTACTCCAAAAACAATGTTGGAATTCTGACTCAAGTGATTCAGAAGAAGAATTCCGACATACTACTTTTGCTCATGCCCGATTTTCTCAAAGAACCTATCATTATCCATATTGGAAATTTGATTCTAGTGATTCTAGTGATTCTGATGATGTTTCTAAGACAGTCTGGGATGGAATAAGAAAGCAACAATAGCGAAAAAGAATTCAACGATCCAATCAAACCCATTTTTCAAGAAATCGACGTAAATATTAGGAGTTAGATGAATTAAAGAATCGTCAAGAATCATCAATAAGGGATGTTTACAACCCAAGAAAAACGTTCAAGACTCGAAATTACTCTTTCGGTTATGAAACACGACCAAAAAAGGTTGATTCAAGAAAATCAATGGATGAGTCCTATACCTACTACGAGATTGAAACATCTCCAAAAATCCAACAAAATGACTACTGCGATCCCGTAGCATTGGATGAAATAAAAAATAAATAAATAAATAAAACAAAAAAATAAACAAACAAACAAACAAAACAAATACAACGTTCATAGGGAAAAAGACTCAACATATTGATCAATTATCAATTCATTTGCAAGAGTTCAAGAATAGATTGATTTCATGTACGGAAGAAAAAACAAAAGAGTCACGATTGGAAATTTTCAAATAGAAGATCTTAAAGATAAATTTGAGAAAAATCTTGTTGAGACCCATATAGTTGACGGAGGTGATTGGGACAAAAATCACGTGAACGAAGTAGAAAATTAAAAAAAAATATAAGAATTTGAAAATGTTGATTCGGAAGTAGTCTCGAGTGAAGAAGAAAAATCCAACGAAGAAGATGGAAAAGAGGTATCGAACATCAAAACTCTAAACATCGAGGCAGAAATCAAAAAAATGACCAAGAACGACACACGATTGCATTGAGAATCATTTACCATAACGTCAAAGAACTTGAAGCAAAAGATGAAGAAAATGTGATTCTTGAAAGGTTCTCTTCGAAAGCTAATTCTTTTGTAATTGGTCATATAATTACGGTTTTGAATGAGCTTGATGGAAATTTCTTTTTTGGGTTTATAGCCAATGGAGAAGTTCATCTTTTGGTGGCAATATCGGATTTTTTGTCTCAGATTTATCTTTTAATCAGAATAATTTTGTTAAAAATGTAAGAGGTTGGTTTGGTCATATGCCATTGAACGCATTTATTTTACTTCTTGATCGTTTCATTCTTTCATTTTAGAACTTGAGGACAAGTTTTCTTTTTGATGGGGTAGAATGATGTAAGAAGAATACAGGTTAATTAGGTAATTAGCAATATTTTAGTTTAATTCCCTTTTTACCCCACTTGTAATAGAACTCCATAAATAGGAACATTCCCCTCTTGTATGAAACACGTTATCATTCTAATAAAAGATTCACAATCTTGATTCTCGAAAGGTTACTCCTTGAGGCTACTTAGGCTACATCAACTCCAGTCCAAGCCATCAAAGGTAAAGTGGGGACTAAAACCTTTCTTGTAGAATCCAACAATCTTTTCAATAATCTCATCTTCTCTAAGGAGGATTTACCCCTTTGTTGTTTTCCAACATAGTAATGACATTTTTCTTTTTACGAGCTGAAGTCCATCTATAGAAAAAGAAGGAATTCTCATCCCCTTCTTGAAGCCACTGTAACTTACTTTTTGGAGCAAGTACGTTGCTCTCTATACATAACCTCAGCTAAATCAACCTGACACACTTCCCTTTCCTTTCTATTTTCTTTCGAGAAAACATCTCCCTCTTCTAAGGTATCAAGCCTCTCTAACTTCAGTTAGGGTCTTCTCTTGGCGGCTAACATTGCCAAAAACCTCCTTGTTCCAAGTTTTCAAGATATCCTTCCGGCCTTTCAATTTTTCCATGAAAGCATAATTGGTCACCATTCAACCTTTCAAACCACCCCACCAATTCTCCAAATTCTTGTTAAAAGAGTTATGATCCAGCCACATATTTTCAAATCTGAAAGAAGTGGGCCCCATGACTGAGCACCCACGCGTAACAAGATGGGGAAGTGATCTAAAGTAATCCGAGGAAGCCTATCAACAATAACATTTCGAAAGAACTCCATTCAAGGCTTAGACAGCAGGAATCTATCATCTTGGAGGCAATAAAACAATCACCCAATCTAGACCAAGAGAAAGAACCATTTCTCATAGGAGTATCAAGGAGGTTCATCTCTCCAATTAAGGAATTAAAGAATTTCATGCTTTTATGATTCTGCCACCTGTACTTTTCTCCAAGACCCATTTTTGACAACATTAAAGTCACCACCAACAGAAAAAAAAGCTATTATAGCGCCCATGTAGATCAGAGAGCTCCTTCTAGAACTTGTTTCTTTTTCTATAAGAGCAAGCTCATAAACTCCTGTTATCCACCCATCAATGTCAAGAAAAGAATTGAAATGAATGGAAATGGAAAATTGACCTTGTATGGACTTGATCACCTAAATAGAATCTTCTTTGTCAATCATGCCCAGCTTGTTGCACAGATAACTTATTCTTGTTCCGTTTACTGTTTTAGTAAGTAGATCTCCCAATTGATCACCAGCCTTCACATATCCTATAGATATCAACCCTTCTTGTATTTTCTCGCGAATAAAATGACAATCCAATTCAATATGTTTAGTTCGTTCATGAAACACGGGATTGGATGCAATATGAAGAGCTGCTTGATTATCACACCATAATTTAGCTGGCACAATAACATTTAAGCCCATCTCAGACAAAAGGTGATATATCCACACTATTTCACACACAGATTGTGCCATCGCTCTATATTCTGACTCAGCACTCGAACAGGAAACTACATTTTGTTTCTTACTTTTCCACGACACCAAGTTCCCTCCTACAAAAACACAATATCCAGAAGTTGATCTCCTATCTTCTCGAGATCTAGCTCAATCAGCATCTGAAAAACATTCAACTCTTGTATGACCATGATCTCTATATAAGATCCCACGTCCAGGTGTAGATTTTAGGTAACATAGGATTTGTTCAACTGCAGCCCAATGATCCACAGTAGGAGAAGCCATAAACTGGCTAACAATACTCACAAAATAAGTAATGTCAGGTCGTGTCACTGTTAAATAGTTCAACTTCTCAACTAACCTCCTATATCTCTCAAGATCTTTAAACACTTCTCCTTCCTTTGTAGGTTGCAAATTTGGTATCATCGGAGTACTACATGGTTTGACTCCTAGTTTACCTGTCTCAGATAATAAATCAAGTACGTATTTTCGTTGATATAGGTAAATACCTTTCTTGCTTCTCATCACTTCAATACCCAAAAAAAGTAATATCATTTCCAATGATAACGATATCATCAACATATACAACAAGCAAAGTAATACCATTGTCAGATCGTCGATAGAATACAGAATGATCAGACGTGCTCTTCTTCATACCAAAACATTCGAGTGTTTGACTAAACTTACCAAACCATGCATGAGGACTTTGTTTTAGTCCATACAAGGATTTTTGAAGCCGACATACCTTATTAGTCTCCCCCTGAACAACAAACCCAGGTGGTTGCTCCGTATAGACTTCCTCTTGAAGATCACCATGTAGAAAAGCATTCTTAATGTCAAGTTGAGCAAAGGCCAATTGTAAGTAGCAGCCATCGAGATAAACAATCGAATGGAAGTTAATTTAGCAACAGGAGAAAATGTGTTAGAATAATCAATCCCATAAATCTGAGCATAACCTTTGACAACCAAACGAGCTTTCAACCGAGCCACTATCCCAGCAGGATTAACCTTGATAGCAAACACCCATTTACACCCAATAGCCTTCTTTCCATCCGGACGTGAAACTAGATCCCAAGTACCATTATCATTCAAAGCAGTCATCTCCTCAATCATTGCACTACGCCACCCAGGATGAGATAACGCTTCATTGACAGATTTAGGGATAAAGGTGGAATCAAGCAATGTAAGAAAAGAATAAATGGGAGAAGATAACTGGTTATACGAAACAAACGAAGAAATAGGATAAGTACAAGTGCGTTTACTTTTCGAAGGGTAAAGGGAAGATCATCACTCGGTCCCGAATTAGATGTCGAAGAAGCCAGTGGCGGAGGACATGGATCTTAGGACGACTGGAATAGACTCGAATAACTGGGGGATCAAAAGGAAAAGATACAGAGGAATGTGAAGGAGAAGAAGTAACCTCGTAGATAAAAAGATCGTCATCCTCCCTCGGACACAGACTCAACGGTGATGGACTAAAGGGTATATCTTCGAAGAATGTAACATCTGGAGATACAAGATACCTGTTCAGAGTAGGACAATAACAACAATAACCCTTTTGAACACGTGAATAGCCTAAGAAAATGCATTTCAAAGATTTTGGATCTAATTTAGTACGATTTGGACGAATATCCCGAACAAAACAAACACAACCAAAGATCTTAGGAGCAACGGGAAACAAAGATTTTGTAGGAAAAAGTACGATAAGGAATCTCTCCATTTAGGAGAGAGGAAGGCATTCTATTAATCAAGAAGCAAGCAGTAGACACAACATCAGCCCAAAAAATCTTTGGAACATGCATTTGGAAGGATAAGGCATGGGTTGTTTCAAGGAGGTGTCTGTTCTTTCTTTCAGCAATCCCATTTTGAGATGGAGTGTCTGTACAAGAAGATTGGTGAATAATGCCATGACCACACAAGTAAGATCCAAGTACGTGAGAGAAATATTCACCAACATTGTCAGTTTGCAAGGTTTTCATAGAGACATTAAATTGATTTTGAATCTCAGCATGAAAAGCACAAAAATGAGACAATAACTCAGAATGATTTTTCATTAAATATAACCAAGTTACACGAGAATAATCATCAACAAAGGTAACAAAGTAACAAAAACTTGTTTGAGACACGACAGGATAAGGACCCCAAATATCGGAATGAACTAACTCAAAAGGAGCACTAGCTCGTTTATGAACCCTAGGACTAGAACTAAGATGATGAAATTATGAAAACTGACACGAATCACAATTCAAAGACGATAAGGAACGAAATTCTGGATGAAATTCTGTTGATCCTTTGGTTTCAATCTTGGATATATATATTCGCCTTTATTTTCAAGTACACATCTTTTGTACTATATCTTAATGATTAATAAAGGTCGTTTCCTTTTCAAAAAAAAAAATTCTTCAACACAAATAATGACGGATGACCCAAACAACAATGAACATCAAACGGGGATATTACTCCAGGACAAGCCACAGCTCTCGGTATCTGATTGTCAAAGACGTAAAGACCCCCCGACTCATGTCCTCTACCAATAATCTTCTTCGTCATACGATCATGAAACAAGCAATAACCAGGAAAAAACGAGACAAAGCAATTAAGGCCACGAGTAAGTTGGCTAATAGAAATTAAATTAAAGGACAAATGAGGCAAATGTAAGAAAGAGGACAAAGAGAGTGATAGAGTGAGAGAAATGGTGTCGGATCCAAGGACAGGGGAGATTGATCCATCTACCAAGGTGACAGACGGAGATGAGACGGGAGACAGAGGCATAGAAAATAGGTTACAATTACCTGTCATATGGGCGGTGGCCCCAGAGTATACAACCCATTTGGTAGATGATGTAAGAAGACATTTCGTATTACCTGTCTCGGCAATGGTGGCAACAGGATTAGATGAAGAAGATGCCTGCAATGATTCATGGAAAACTTGAAATTTAGCAAAGTCGTCAGCAGAGATGGTAACAGATTTTTCAGCCATATCGCTGGTGGAAGCTATTTGAGCATGCTGAGATCGTTGATTCTTATCCAACAATTTTCGACAATCACATTTCATATGTCCTGGCTTACAAAAATAGTGACATACGATTTCCGACGAATCAGATTTCTGATTATCATAACTAGGTTTTTGAAAGTAGTTAGCTGTCCCTGAAGTGCCACGGAAGGTATTATTATTCTTACTTATAAGGACACTGTTCGGTTGAGAAACATACGAACTTAACTAAGAACTCTCAATACAAAGAACACGACTGAAGGCTTCTTCTAATGATGGAATTTCAGAGTCAGAAAGAATCTGTGTTTTAGCCATTCCAAACTCAAGGGAAAGTCCATTCAAAAATATCATAACAGTCATCTTTTCTCGCTGAGCTTGTTGAACTTTGACATCGAGACTATATGGCAACAATAAGGCAAGTTCAGCAGCTGTTTTCTTAAGTCTCATAAAATAACTTGTAACAAATTCTACTTTCTGTTCCACTCGAAAGAATTGCATATAGACATCAAACATTCTATAAACATGTTCTTTTCCAGAGTACAGAAATTCTAAGAATTCTAAGAGTTCTTTCACAAAATCACAATGATCTACCAAACCAACAACCTCACTCTCAATAGAATTCTTAATTTGAAGATAAAGTCGAGCGTCATCATGAAGCCAAGCCTTTTTCTTTTCATCTTTCAGTGGTTCCTCCATCACATGATCATCCATATTTGTACTAAACAAGTAAAACTGAATCGTTCGACGCCAATCATAGTAATTTGATCCATTTAATTTGTGTTTAGTTATCTTCGATGCCAAGGGAATTACATTAGAGACGACCATATGCTTCACTTCATCCATTATGAGCTAACAAGTAATTTGTAGACCTCACAAGTAGAAAGAACAAACCAAAATCGAAATCAAAGACAAACAAAAGAGCAAAACTACTCCAAGCTGAACAAAACAGCAACAAAACCTAAACACAAACAGGTATTTTATCCAAATAACTCACAACCAAGCAGATTTCGATGAAAACAAACACACAGAGTGATCAGAAATGACGAGCCGAGAAGAACCCAACTGGTTGAAAGTGGAGACGAAGCTCCACGCGTTCCCACGTGCCAGCGCATGGCAACGGAAGACTACTATTTTGGCGGCGTGTGAGTTCCATGCGCAGCTGTTTCCAGTGACGAACGGCTACAGACTTGATCGGATGGTGGCAGCGCTTCTCCTGGGATGGGTGGTGAGACAAACAGCCACTCAAAACTTGATGACTCAACTCAAACCCTAACCTTGTGAGAAGCGTAAACCCTAGCATAGCCGTCGAACAAATATTCTAAACCCTAGATGTCTTTGATACCATGTACTCAGACGTTTAGAGAGAATGATAATTCTTATTCACTTAATCAGACTAAAGATACATATATATAGGTAATTAAGAAACCCTAGTCTAGGAGATATGAAATTACAATCAAGGATACCTAATTAAATTTACAATATAAATACATGTTAATAAATACATATCATAACACTTTTCACATAATCAGAATTCCCCCAAACAAATCAATGGCACTCGCAACCACCTACCCAATTCGATGACTACTCCAAATGGACTAAACAATTTTCCTATCTATGTCACTACGTTTTGTTTCCTGGAGAATGACCACATCTGGATTAAATTTGCTAGCAGATCTTTGACCAGATCTCTTTTGAGGTAAGCATTAAAACCCCAAACATTCCACGAAAGCACTAACATAGAGAAACCGCCAAGCCCTGATCTCTAATACTTCTACTTGCTATAGGGTTTTTTTCCCAACTACTTCGTAAAGAGTTTACTTCTCTATTCAACTTCTTGTTTAGGCCCCCGTTGTTCTTTTGTACATTACCGGGCATATTGGAGAATATCAGTTAATTTAGGCTTTTAGCTAATTGTACCTATATTAATATTCTATTGTTAGTTAGTCTTCGTAACCTCCCAGTGCTTTGTGCATAAATACAACACCTGTATACTGAAACAAAATATCAGTGGATAAATTCAATTGGTAAATTTCGACAATATTATCTCTCTTATTTGAACCACTGGATAAATAATATTATCTTTCCCTTTTTAGAATGCTAGTCAACTTTTTTTTTTTTGAACAAGAGACAATTTTTCATTGATGAAATTCAATGAAAAGATACTAATACTCGATAGATACAAAACTCCACCGAGGAGAGCGAAACGTAAAGAATAGACAAAACATCAAGCAAAACATAATTGGAACAATTCTATAACTAAAAATCACATCAAGAATGTACAAATTCAAACTAATAAAGGAATGGAACCTACCAGTTGAGATCAATGCCCTGAACAGAGTAGCAAGAAAAGGATGTAGTAAGAAAGCACCAAAGAGAGGCATTAAGGCGAACTACAGCAAGGACGACTGAGCTAGAACAATACTTTTCTTAAAAAATTCTCAGATTTCTTTCCAACCACAATCCTGACAGCAAGGCTTTCACAGCATTTATCCAAATAAGGTGTGACCATACTAAAAAAGGTCCCTCACGCAGCTGAAGTTATTTTCAACACTTGAGTCAAAAACCCAAGATAATCTGAATAAATTAAGAAGCTTGCACCAGCATGTAAATGAGAAAGGGCAAGTTAAAAAAAAATATAGTTGTAGCTTTCCACATTCAAATGACATAGAAATCAAATTGATGGCCGAAGGCAAGAATTAGCTAATTTTTTCTAAAGAACACCAGCTGTGTTGAGGCTCGGCTGTGAAACTCTCAAAGAACTACATCGCAAAGTCCTCTTTGCAACGATCCCAAAACTTGATGAAGAATTCGGCTGTAAAGCCATCAGGACTGGGGGCTTTGTTTTACCCAAAGTGTGCACTGCTTTCCAACTTTGTTGCCAAGTAACGATAAAAATAACCAGAAATGGCATTCCTTTCTTTTAACTACTGCAGCTTGCATTTTTGTATTAAAATCCGTTTTTCAACTATATAAGTCCTTAAATTCTCCTTTGGCAAAATAAAGAGCTTGTAGTTCCTTGGAGTAATCTTCAGAAATTAAGAACTGATCCAATAAAGAGTGAACACAGTGCAGCCCTCTGATCTTGACCAAGAAAAATCACCATTAGATAAGGGAAGCTCCACCAAGCTTAGATTGTCAATTACTTTGTTGAACTGGAGCATACTTCTTGAGACTACCAATTGGGATTCTTTCATGCATCCAACAAATAACATTAAAGTCTCCTCCAATACACCAAGAACCACAGCAAAGAATGGATAAAGAATGAATTTCAGTCCACAACAAGGATCTTTCTTGGTAATCAATTGGCCCATAAACATTGGTAACCCAAAAACTAGTATTGGACAGAAGAAAAATGAATTGAGAGAGAAAATGAACCTTTATGATCTTCAATTAGTCAGTTAATAGAACATTGAAAAGTTAATGGGGACTTCTTGTAGAAAAATATGGAGGATGGTTCCCTTGGTCAAGTGGGAGGCTGTTTTGAAGCTAATTGAGGTCGAGAGTTTCGCATCAGGAACTTATGATTAGGTAATGAGGTTCTGGCAAAATGGTTATGGAAATCTCTTTACAGAGTCTAATACTCTGTAGTGGAAGATTATTGTGAGCAAGTATGGATACCCTTTTGAATGAGTTTCAAGTAGTAGGCTTAAGGTTTCTAGCAAAAACCTCAAGGGTTCGTTTGGATTGACTAAAAAAAAAGTGTTTTTCAAAAAAGTCATTTTTTTTAACTCTTTGGATAAAAAAAAAAATGTTTAAAATACACTTTAAAAGTGTTTTAAAAGCTAATTTGAGTGGTTGACAAATATTTCAATTTTTCTAAAATGACTACTTTCAAAATTAAACACTTGAAAAGTTAAACCAAACACACCTTAAATCTGTTTTTCTTCTAGTTTTCCCTTATTCTCCTAGTTTGTTAAGTGTTCTATTGGGGACCGTTCGAATACCTATCTTTGAAAAGATTTGTGGGTTGGAGAGAGACCCCTATGTGCCTTGTTTCCAAATCTTTATCATTTTTCTGATAAGAGGATGCATTCAGTAACCACTGTTTTGCCCTCTTTTAATAACTCCTTGTCTTTCCTGGGTTTGTAGCCAACCACTGTTTTGCCCCATTTTAATAACTCCTTGCTTTTCCTGGGTTTGCAACCACTATTGTGCCATCTTTTAATAACTCCTTGCTTTTCCTTGGCTTGCAACCACTATTTTGCCTCTTTTAATAACTCCTTTTCCTGAGTTTCCACCACTCCCTCACTTACTGAGATGCCGTTGAGGTTGTTCATCTCCTTCCTATTATTCGTGACCAAATGACTTGTCATGGGAGAAGGGATTCAAGGCTTTGGTTTCGGAAGCCTTATGAAACTTCCTTTCTTTTTTCCATATCCTTTGCGCCAGGAGCCTTTCCATTCTCCTCCCTATGGAAAGTTAAAATTCCTATTCTTTGGCTTACATGTTTCGCATGGGAAAGTGAACACTCAAGAACCCTCCAAAGCCTCCTCTTTTGTACTGCAACTGCAATGGTGTGTTCTTTACACTAGGCAAGAGTAGGACCTCAACCATCAACGAAATTGCCTTTATGTATGCTTCCTTTGGTGTCAATTTTTCATAATCTTTGAGGTTGTTATGGCATGTAGCAATGGATGTTGTTCCATGATTGAGAAGGTGCTCCTGAACCCTCCTTTTTGTGACAAAGGAAGAGTCTTGTCCTGAGCTTGTTTTCTTGTCATTTCGAGGGCATTTGGCTTGAGAAGAATAGCATGATCTTTATAAAGGTTGAGTGGTAAAGAGCTCTGGGACGACTACATTTAACTCATTTGTGGGCATCCATTATTCTTATACCTATCAGCTTGACATTATTCTTTCAGTTGAAATTCGTTCCTAAGAACGGTTTTGGGTTTTCTTAGTTGGTGGGCTTGGAAAACGCAATTTCTAATCAAATGAAACTAAAGAGAGCTCAATGGACATGCTTCAAATGATAAACCACTGAACTAAAGAGAGCCCAATGGACATGACAAGCGATTTGTAATGATGTAGCTTAAGACATAAAAGGAAAACTCTCTCCAAGAATCAGATCAAAGCTTTTATTATCAGTCAAAAGTTATCAATATATGAAGACAATCTTTACGACTTTACTTGAACAGGATCTATTCTATAGGTTGTACATCTGTGTCCTTGGGTTCTATGAAGACAATCCTTCTATTTACAGAGGATTAGAAAGCAAAGTAATCCTAATCCTAATCAATCAAAGAAACTAATTCTAATCCTAATAAACCAAGAAAACTAATCCTAATCCTAATCCTAATCAATCAAGGAAACTAATCCTAAACCAAATCAAGTACAGATTTGACCAAGATATCCTAATTTACCCTAGGCATACTACATCATGTAAGCTTCCAGTTGTCAAAACAACTTGACAGCCATTAGCGTCACAATGTAATATAATTTTAAACGTAAATTTATGTGGCAAAACAACTAGAAAAAGCACACGGTAAAGAGTGGAGGACCAAGAAACTACAAGTAAACATTAGAAACCCTAACAAACTATATTAGAGAGGCCAAATAATAGGGCTAATGACACCAAGAAATTGGACGAGACCAAAAGTGAGAGCAAAAAACCATTATTCCACCTCTTTCGGCCGTCAAAACAAACTAATAGTCATCTGACAAAAGAAGCCTGTGTGTACCACATATGGAAAAACATTAAAAAGGAAATGCTCACCAAAATGTTTACTTGGGTTTTATGGGAGTGTGTGCTGTTCTTTGGGTTCTACAGAGAGAACAGAATAACAAGATGTTAGGGGACTAGAGAGGAATTCTTTTGAGGTTTGGTCACTTGATAGATATCATTGGTATACAGTTTCAAAGACCTTTTGTAACTCTTCTGTAGGCTCTATTTTCTATAGCTATCCCTCATTTAGAGGATTTCCTCCCTCTCTTTTGTGGGTCTGGTTTTTGTAGGTCCTTGTATTCTTTCATTTTTATCCCAATAAAAGTCATCGTTTCTATTAAAAGAACAAAGAGTTTACTGACCTAGACAAATAAAAGGGTTACTAAGTTTATACTGGGGGCAAAAAAGAGGAGTGGGGCTGGAATATGTACCTTTATACATTCTTTTCCTGTATGTTCATCCTGAACAACCACGGCATCCATAAATTTACCCATTGCAACAGTAACAGCCAGGTTGTACTTCTTCTGTATTGGACGACAAAGATCAGTCATGCGACCATGAACTCCTTGAAACAGCCGTTTCAAAGTTTCGACAGCTTGAGATAATTTAGCATCTCTTTCATTTTCATGTCTATCAGCCTTCAGTTCACGCAGTTGGTTTTCAATTTCTCCAATTTTTGACTTTAGGTTTTCATATTTATTCCTGGATCAAGTTAAAAATTAATTATAGCATAAGATTTTTTTGCGTGACATTCAGCTACACTCCTCTAACTAAAATATGTATGTAACAAGTGACAACCTTCAAAGCATGCAATATTTTTAAAAAAAAAAAAAAAAAAAAAAAGGAAACAGGACCCTTCAAAGCATGCAATAGAAAGCAATACAATTAACCAGTGACCAGAGCTTGAGAATACTTTAACAGACATCATCATCAGTATAAAATAAATAACTAAAAATACTTAACCTGACATCTCGATGCTTATCTTTCATAGTATGCAAATCCTTTTTCAGATCTGCAAGGTCATCCTTATGTCTAGCTGAACTATCAAGAATCTTCCTCAGTCTTGTTTGCATCTGCTCCTCTTGTGACTCCAATTCATTTTCCCTATTATGTAATTGTTGAAGGTTTTCTTCCAAATTCTTCTGAGCTTCAATATCAGCATGTTGTTGCCTATCCAATACCTCCTTTTCATCTCTTAGTTTTGCAGTTTTCATCCCAGCCTCCTCCTTGCTGCAACATCAAGAGACTAGTTACCAACTACAATAAAAACTAAGGGGAAGGCAAATGTGTGATATCAGGAAAACCAAAGGTCAGTTTTAAAGAAAATATGTCGAACATCAATATAATACCGTCTCTAGATTTTTTTTATGAGAAACCAAGATTTTTTTTTTTAACAAGATACAAAATTTTTCATTAAAGAAATGAAAAAAGATAAATGCTCGAAGCCACAAACTTCACAAGGAAGTGAAAAAGAAAAAATGAAAAAATAAACAATCAATCACTCAAAATAAATTAATAAGGATATATAAAGGCATTCCAACAAAAGTCCTTAGAGAGAACACCCTGTGGATGACTTTGAACCGATGTGAATTTGTTAGGCCCAAAGAGATGCTTGCTTTGAAACGTTCTCCAATTTCTTTCCATCCACAATTTGGATACTGAATAAGGAGAGCAGCTGGCTTTCTGGATAGCAGTTCGGATGTTATAATCAGTCAAGTCCTCACATAGTTTCACTCTTTTGTTTTGAAAATCTGTTTAAGACCATGTAATATCAAACAATAAATCTCATTCTTTGAGGAGCATTTAGAAGGCAGGTTCAGAATCAAAAGTATGGGAAAATGCTTGTGGGCTTATTTGAGGGGGTTCTAAAACTTGTGAATCACAAATGTTTGTGTTTGGAGTGCAGGGTTTGGAAACCTGCTCTGCAACCTGTGTTTGGGGACAGGTAAGAGGTAACTAATGCCTAAGTTGATTTTCAATGATTGTTTTCTGAACTGTATAACCTCTAGTGAGTGTACCATAGAGATCAATTTTTATGATACTATTAAATGAAACATTTAAATTTGTTTCTTTCAAAATTAAATTTGTATTAGCTACTTTTTTTGTACCCCTAATCTAATTCCTTCACTTTGTTGATTTCCAAGAAAATTGCGTAGGAATGTCAATAATTTGGTTTTCTAGAACAAATTTAGCTTTTACTAACAAAATAGGAAAGTTTGAATTTTAGTTTTATAAATAATAATAATAATAATAATAATAATAATAACAAATTAATTTTAAAAAAATCTAGTTTTTCTTTTAATTACTGATTTATCTCTTTTTTTAGGCTAAACTGTAAAAAAAATGTCCTTGAACTTTGTACTTTGTGTCAAAAGTACCCTTAAACTTTCAAAGGTTTTAAAATACCCTTAAACTTCTAAAAAGAGTTCAAAAATACCCTTAAACTTTCAAAAAGAATTCAAAAATACCTTTACCCGTTAGTTTTAGATGGAAAACATTAGTGTTTTGTTTCAAAAATACCCTTAAACTTAAAGAAAAGTTCAAAAACTCTTACTATTAATATATGAACAAAAATCGTTAATACCTCTTTGCAAAAATATGTCTATACTTTCAAAAGTTGCATTAGTACCCCTACCTTAAAATTTATAAATTTAAAAAAAAAAAAAAAAAAATTAAATGCTCTAACCATTTATCTACACCTCATTACCTCCCTCTTCCATTTCATCTCTCTCTTACCTCAATATATGATCTAACACTTCTCTATTTCCTCTCCCTCTTTCTCTACTTCTTGTTAACTGTTGTTTTAACCTCTGTTTATCTCATTAAAAAAAATACACCTTTCAATTAAGGTACATAGATTATTAAAAAATATAAAAATAAATAAATAAAAAGAAGGAAGTACCAAGAGGGCCTTGAACTTAAGTATTTTAAATAACAAAGTTGCATATAGTAGTTGAATCTGCACTCCACCTTTGAAGATTTCTATAAGAATGGTAAGCTTAATGCGTGTATAAAAGAAAACTTCATCTATGTTATTCAAAAGAAGAAAATAGCAGTCAAGGTTAGTGATTACAGGCCAATTAGTTGCTGGCTGAAAGACTAAAATTGGTTATGCCTAGCATTCTAGCTTCTTCCCAAAGTGCCTTCATTGAAGGAAGACAAATTTTGGACCCCATTCTTATTGCTAACGAAGCAGTGGAGGAATATAGAGTGAAAAAGAAGAAGGGGTGGATTCTCAAGCTTGACTTGGAAAAGGCTTTCGACCGTGTTGATTGGGAATTTCTAGAAAAGGTGTTGAGAAGCAAAAACTTTGGTCAGAAATGGATAGATTGGATTATGGGCTGCGTTAAAAATCCAATGTTTTCAGTCTTCATCAATGGTAGACCAAGGGGAAGGGTGGCTGCCACAAGAGGTATTAGGCAAGGTGATCTCCTCTCACCTTTCCTTTTCCTTCTTGTTAGAGAAGTTTTAAGTGCTTTGGTGAAAAGCTTATTCAAGCCAGTCTTTATGAAGGTTTTGTGGTTGGCAAAGACAAAATTCAGATTTCCATCCTCCAATTTACAGATGATACTCTATTATTTTGTAAATATGACAGCACCATGCTTGCAAAACTTAAGCAAACAGTGGAGTTTTTTTATTGTGTTCGTGGCAGAAAGTAAATTGGGATAAATCAGCCCTTTATGGTATAAATGTGGACGAAAATGAGTTGATTTCCACAGCTGCTTCGTTGAATTGTAAGGCTGATCACCTTCCCTTCCTATACCTTGGGCTGCCTTTAGGTGGGTACCCGAAAAAATTGTCCTTTTGGCAACCGGTTTTGGACAATTTTCAAGCTAAATTGGACAAATGGAAACGTTTCAACCTATCAAGAGGAGGTAGAGTCACTTTATGCAAATCAGTATTGTCTAACCTCCCAGCTCATTTTATGTCCATCTTCCAATTGCCTGATGGAGTTGCATCAAAATTGAAGAGGATTACAAGGAATTTCTTTTGGGAAGGACACAATGGCAGCAAGTTAAATCAGCTGGTGAAGTGGGCTTCGGTGCAAAAACCTATGACAGATGGAGGCCTCGGTCTTGGTGGATTCAAAATTATGAATTTAGCACTCCTTGCTAAATGGGGCTAGAGATATTTTAAAGAGGAATGCTCTCTTTGGGGCCAAGTTATCAAAAGCATTCATGGTTCGGATTCTTTTAATTGGCACACGGCAGGTAAAGGGGGCAGAAGTTTGAGAAGCCCGTGGATCAGTATTTCGAAGTCTTGGCTAAAAGTTGAGTCGTTGGCCACTTTTAAACTTGGAAATGGCAGCAGGATTGCATTTTGGTTCGTCCCTTGGGAAGGAGTGGCTCCTTTCAGTACCTTATTTCCAAGTCTCTTCAGAATCACCTTGTTTCCAAATGGTTCGGTTGCTGACCATTGGGACAGCATATTGGCCGCTTGGTCAGTCACCTTTCTTCGTTTGCTTAAAGATGAGGAGATGATTTCTTTTCAAGAGTTGCTTGGGGTTCTTGCAACAAGAAGAGTTTCAGAGGATTTTGATAAAAGGGAGTGGTCCATTTCAGCCTCGAGTCTCTTCACGGTCAATTTCCTTAAATTACACCTTTCCCCATCCTCCCCTTTGGACAATTCTCTTTTCTCGGCCTTGTGGAAGGCTTGTAGCCCCCGAAGGATTAATATTCTAGTCTAGATAATGCTTTTTGGACAGCTGAATGTAGCTACGGTTTTGCAAAGGAAGTTGGCATCCAGCTATATTTCCCCCTCGATCTGCCCTTTGTGCCTTCATTCTTTTGAAGACTCCCTCCACCTTTTCTTTGCGTGTTCCTATTCAGCTTAGTGTTGGGAAAAGTTGCTGTCCTTCTTCAACATTTCTTGGGTTATGAGCAATGATTTTAAGGGAAACTTGCTGCAGCTTTTAGTTGGAACAAATCTCCACAAATCCAGCCGTATATTATGGCTTAATGCGGTCAAAGCTCTTTTGGCAGACCTTTGGTTTGAAAGAAATCAAAGGGTGTTTCATGATAAGGCTCTTGGTTGCCAAGATCGCTTCGAATCCGCCCGACGGCTTGCCTCTTCTTGGTGTATCCTCTCCAAGCATTTTAATAGCTACAGTTTATCATAATTCAATCTCAACTGGAGAGTGTTTGTCTCCCTTCCAAGTGGTGGTTTTTAGCTTCTTCAGTAGTCTGCGGTTTTCTTTGATTTTTCAGACTGTATTGTTCTGTTTTTTCCCGTGTTCGGCCATTTTGGGGGAGTGTAATGTTTTGTTCTATTCTTATTTTTTTAGTTTAGTTTTAGTTTGTTTTTGGATGTGATGAGGGTGCTAAGGGGGTGTCAACCTAGTTGAGACGTTTAGGTACGCTTGCTGATCCGTTTGGTCTTCGGTTGTTATTCTGCTCATTGTATAAACCTCTTGTACTTTGGGCCTTAGCTCACTTTTCTCATATTTTAATGAATTGTTTCCTTTTTTCAAAAAAAAGGGGGAGCCAGGGGGGGAGATTTTGTATTAGAAAATGAAGACAGAGAGACTTTGTGGGATCTTATTGCTTTAACTTGAAGTTTTGGTTTATATTTTATTGTGAGAGTGGGGGGAGGAGAAAAAAAGGATAACTATATAATTTGTTTTAAAATTGGTGTTTCAAACTCAAGAAAGCTTGAAACAAATAATTGATTTTTGTAAGGCTAAGAGTATTAATGCAATTTTCGAAAGTTCAAGGATACTTTTTAGTATTAACTGTTGTGTTCATATACTAATAGTGAGGTATTTCGAAGTTTTTTTTAATTTAATAGTATTTTTTAAACAAAAAACTAATGGTTACATCCAAAACACAGTGGGAGCATTTTTTAACCCTTTTTTTTTAAGTTTAAGGGTATTTTTTAAACTTTTAAAAGTTCAAGGATATTTTTGACACAAAGTACAAAGTTTAGGAGTATTTTATATAAGGGCTAAGTTTGAAATTTAATTTATTAACAAATTTAGTTTTTCTTTAAATTCCTAATTTATCCTCTCTTTTTTTCCATTAAACGAATTTTACCCATGAGGTTTGCATTTAATAGCATTCTTAGTTCATCCGTTAATTTTTCCGTTAATTACTAATGAAAAGTTGACGTGACACCTATTTTTATTAAAAAAATATATTTTCTCTAATTTAATTTATCAAATTAAAAAATGTTTTTTATTTTTTAAAATTTTTCTATCTTTCTTCTCTCTTGCTCACCCCCTTCTTTCTCCTCTCCTCCTATTTTCTTCCTTAAACATCACTAACAACCGCTGCCATTGGAGACGGTCTCCTTCCTCTCTTTACATTTTACTTTTCTTCTTCTTTATTCTCCTTCCCTTTTTCTTCTCTTTTTCCCCTGCTCATTTCTCCCCTTCTTTCCTCCATTCCTAGTAAAAGAAAATCATATCAGAGATCCACGACCACCACGAACAAACAACAAAGTCCCTTCGTTTTCTCCTTTTGCTTGAGTTCAATAACAGAACCCACCACCAACACAATCGACGACACACTTCAGCGTTGGAGCTCCTAGCTCCTAGAATGAGGTAGTTTGTTTCCACTTTTCTTTTTTTTATTTTTTTTGGTGAAAATGAAGGGGAAGGAAGGGGATATCAAAAGGAAGGAGGCAGATTAGAGGAATAAAGGGAGAAAGAGGGAAGAAGAAAAAAAAACTTCCGCAGACTCGCAGTGGGTGACAAGCGGAGAAGAGAATCCAATGACTCACAACCAACACGATCGATGTAACACTTCAGTGGTTGGAGCTACGGAACGAGAGAGTTTGTTCCTGCTTTTTTAAGTGAAAATGAGGAAGGAAGAAGAAGGGAAGAGGGGGGACGAAGAAGTTAGAAGGAAAAAAAACAAAAACTAATCACTGGGGATTGATAGTGGGTGCGACGATGAGCAGCAAGGGTCAAAGTATATCCAGCGATCCACGACTAACACAATCAATGCCATGCTTCAGCGATGAAGCTCCTTGAACAAGGGAGTTCGCTTTTTTGTTGTGAAAATGAAGAAGGGGAAAGGAACGAGAGGGGAAGGAAAAAAGGAATGAAGGAAGAATTAGGGGAAAAAGTTATATATATGTACATGTACCATGCATAAGAAACCATGTTCCCACACAAGCATCAAGGACATCAAGTACAATCTATAGAAGCACAATTTTTAAAGAATATTCTCAAGTGAAGGCCCAAATCTAGTGAGTAATGAAAATCTTTGATGTAAAGAAACGATATTGACATAGATGCATTTTCTATCAAATAATAAATAAATGAAGACTTACATTCGACAATATTCCCTCAGCTCTTGGTCATCTAACTGCAGTTTTTCACCACTGTCTCGGCCTTTTTCATGTAAATCATCAAGCTTTGCATTGAGATCCTGTATGCCCTTTTGTAATTCCTTTACATACTGCGCATGCTTTCTCCTTTGTTCTATTTTCTTATCAAGATCTTTTCGACTTCTCTTGATTTTTGAATTTATTCGTGATGTTTCTTCTTTCAATTTCAGAAGCTCGGGTTGCTGCAAAGCATGGCAATAAAAGAAAATTAATAAATAAATAATTTTTTTAAAAAAAATGTTTGTTGAATAACCCTAGCACACATGTTATTTAAAAAATTAATGATCAAAGACAAAAAAAAAAAAAAAAAATTCTTAACAGTGTTAAGCATTAAGCAATAAAAAGGGTTCACAACTGCAACAGAAATGTAATTTAAATAAAAATTATTTATTTTATTTAAATCATTTTTGCTCTTGTTTAAGTACACATCTCTTGTACTTTCTTTTTATGCATTAATAAAAAGTATGGTTTCCTTTTTTAAAAAAAATGTAATTTATACTGTCCTGCACACCAATTCCTTAGAAGTAAAGCTATAAACATCCAACTTACATTTTTGAGATGATTAATGTTTAAATAAATGTCTTGAAATGAATTCAACAAAAGAAGGCTGGCATACTTACATTCTTATCGAGCTTATTACTTCTGTCTGCAATTCTCTTCTCGCAGTTACTAATTTCCTTCAAAAACTTAGCTTGTTCTTTCCTCTTCTTCAAAGCTTCGTGTTCAAAACCATCAATTTGTTGCATGACATCATCACGATTTCTCCTTTCAGCTTCAAGTTCCTCATTAAGTTTTACGAAGTCCTTTTCTATTACAAATAATTGCCACAAGAAGTAATCTTTCTTCAAAGATCTCTGCAGACAGAAAAAAGATAAAGAAGAATGGAAAGAAAAAAATTAAAAATTTTAATTATTTAAAGAACGTTCCACAAACTCCTAAAACTGTATAAAGATACTATACAAGAGAATAAGCAAGACGTTATCTCAATGCAAGGGGAAAAAGTATTTAGCTGGACAGACATTGAGTATGTGAACACTTGACACTTGTTCAATGTACGAATTATTTAGCATGCTCAACGTATTGAGAACCTCAGGTTGCATACCAGTTGATCTTGCAAACGGAGGTGTTTTTCCGCTTCTTCCTTTTGCTCTTTCTTCTGCTTTCTTTCCATCACAATAGTCTTCTTCTTCTGATACGCAAGTGCTGAATTTTCTTCAGCTTTGGCTTTCTGCTCTTCATACTCCTCATATTCTCTCTTAAGATCATCAGATCCAGAGATCTGCTCAAGAAGTCCAGTAAGTTCTTTGGGATTCTTGGATGCAATGGACTCTACATCGCCCTAAATGAAAAAGTATGTTAACAAGGAATGCAGCAAATGTAAGGCTAACAAAAATGAAGACTCAAAAGTTGTTGAGCCTGTGAACAGAACAGGAGCTCGTGGGCTTTCTTAAATGCAACATTTTGCAATTCATGTAGCACATAGATTGAAACATGCAACTATTCTTTTAACGCATCTTTTGCGACCTTGAATATCAATATCTGATACAAGAAATTGATATTACAAGGTTATTGGCCAGCCTTGTTTCATGTAGCACATGGAATGAAACGTGTCTGGCTTTAAAAAGTCCACTTCCCGCCCAAACGTAAGAACTTTTGTAATTATCCATTAGGTCTCATCTTGCTTGATTGGAACCCTTTTCTTTAGGTTAGCTCCTTCTAGGGTTGGTTTCTTTTGTGTGCCCTTGCACTCTTTCATATTTTGACTGCAGATTGATTTTATCCACACACAAAAATAATTTAAAAGAAATTAATCTTGGCCTTCTTTTCAAATTTTCATCTTCAAATTTGTAAAAAAAAAATTGTTTGCTAACTCATTTTCCCTAACTCTTTAATGTAATGTTCCAAGCCAATTTTAATTTGTACTAGATTGTACTATTTTCATAAATTCTTTTATATTTGTAAATGTATGGTAACTTGCGCGCATCTAAATTATTCTCACATGACAAGTGTTCTAATCCACTACATTTGGTTGTCAAGGCAACTCGTAGCCCGTTGGATATTAAATCCTAGTTAGGTGGCTACCATGACTTGAACACATTCCCTCTAAATTATTTATCATTTACGTGGCCTTGGTTGGCCTGAAAACATGCAGCAAATCTTGGTTGGCCCTAGCCTCTCGCCTAAAGATCAGATTCTTTGGTCGAATGCGGTTAAAGCGTTAATTTCAGAAATTTGGTTTGAACGTAATCAGAGATTTTTTTCTCGATAAACCTTTGGATTGGACGAAACGTATTGGATCTACTCGTTTATCTCGTTTATTAGCTTCTTCATAGAGCTCCCAATCAAAGTATCTTTGCTGATTATTCTATTCAATACATTAGTCTAAATTGGAACGCTTTTATTTCTTCATTGTAATCATGTACTCTTGGCATGAGACTGTTTTGTATTGGGATATGATGAGAGTGCTATGGTTGTGTCAACTTAGTTGAGATAACCAGGTGCATCTACTGATCCTAGGATTTTGTGTTTTAACATTTAATTGTATCTTTAATCTTTATTACTTGATGTCTATATGTACTTTGTGCATTAGACTTTTTTCATTATATCAATGAAAAGCTTCGTTTTCATTTCAAAAACATTTACGTGGCATTTATCGACTCTAATTGACTGTGGCTAACCCATGGTTGTTATTTTTAGAATTTTTGTTTCCATGGTCTGGTAGAGAACCATATAACTGCCGGCATCTTAAATATGCCTTTATCTAACGGGCTGTAGTTGATGATCTCAGGTTAATTGCTAAGTTCAATATTTTCAGTTGCCACATAGATATGGAAGAGACTAAAATAATAAAATAATGAACTTTTAGCCTTGTTCAGATAACTCAGGAAACCGATTGATCTATAAACAATCTTTTCCAAAATTAGGATATATATATATATTAATTAAGCTATTTTTTCATGAACAGAACTGTGAGACGAAAAACAATTAACTAAAATTACTATGAACCCCCGCGATTATAGGTTTTGAGAAAATATATTGCACAAGTATATCAAAGTTTGGGGTAAACCTTTTTATAATTAAAAAAAAAAAAAAAAAAAAAAAAAAAAAAAAAAAACACGAGAAACAAAGGTTGCAGAGTAAACCTGAAAAACAAGGAAATTCCGAGCCTTGACAAGTATTCCAAGTGACCTCAGCTTCGAATTATACTCATCCCAGGAGACACTCTTTCCATCAATTCGATACTCGCTACCGCCTGCGTTTGTGATCGTTCTGGTAAATTGCAGCTCCGACCCATTTCCCATCTGATAAACAAGCCGAACGAACGCCCTCCGTCCCTTCTGTTCCTTCTCCCTGTCATCGTAAGCGTAGATTAGGTCCTTCAACTGTGCCCCACGTAGTTGCCCAGTCCGTACACCAAGCACGAAACTTATGGCATCCATGAGGTTCGACTTCCCAGCTCCATTGGGGCCAATTATGGCAGTGAAATCATAAAAAGGACCGATTGTCTGATGACCCTTGTAGGATTTGAAATTCTCTAGCTCCAAACGGAGGATCTTGCCGGACGAAATCAGGGACGGCATGGTGTGCAAGGCCTTACATGTAGAAGGGGAACAAACTCAGAAAGAAAAGTACAGCTAAGTAGAAGCAATATTCACAGGAACTAGGGAAATTGCGAGTAGCTAAACAATCAAGAAAGAAGAATTTTCAAAAGGGTAAAAGAAGAGTTACCTGAAGACGCGAACTAGGGCTTCAATTAAGGGAGTAGAAGTAAGGAGCAGTTCAACAAAAATCAGGCGTGGAGAAAGTATCTTCAGTGGAAAACAGAATCCCTTCCATGGAAGTGAGAAATTGAGGAAGTGGGGAAGAAAGATCGGGAATGTAGAGGAGAGAAATCCGCGGAAATTGGCGGGAGAAGGTGTTTGGTAGAGATTTTATTTAGGCGTTGAGATAGAAAAATGTCTTTCTTCCACCCGCTCGCCCAATTCAATTCCCTAAAAGAATATTATTGTATGTTTTCTATTTTTTTTCTTTTTTTTAATGCAAGTTAGACCACATGAAATCAAATATCTTATCTCAAATTAATAATATATAGATAGTTGAGTTATGTTCATGTTGGTCGTGAATAATATTATTATCAATATTTTTTGTCTTAGCAATGTCAACTGGGCAAAACAAGCATAATTTAGTCATATACATGTACCCTCTCTTAAGGTCAGGGTTTGATTGTTGAAACCTTGTCGTTTGTTTGGTAAGGATTCAAGATTCTCATAAAATGTGCATCTAGATTATAATGTTTACTTTGTGGTAATATAAGATGTCCAAGCATTTAAAGATGCAAAGAGTTCGATGTCATCCTAAACACGAGGATTTTAGATTCTTATGTTGTGGAAATCTTTTTTTTTTATGTTTTTACCCTTCGTATTTTCTTATATATATGGCACTCCTATTTTATATGCATTATATTATTAAAATAAATATCTTCAACCATATATATTAGGGGTGAAAATTAATTTAGTTTTTTCGATTTTTTTAATCAACCTAGAATCAAATCAATGTTAAATAAAGAACAAACTCAATTTATTGAATTTATTTGATTCGGTTTATTATCGATTTGATAACAAACTGAACAACTTACCTCGAATTTGATAATAAAAATTAAGATCAGTTGAATTATTCTAATGTTAGTTGTGAGTATTATCAATGTCAACATTTTTTTTTAGCGATATCATTTAGACAAAATAAGCACAATTTAGTCATAATTGGCATATACCATCTTTAAAGTTAAAGTTTGAATCTCCAACACTCGATTGTTGTACTTTAAACAATCGTTTATTTTGTGGGAATCAAAAATTCACACGAAACGGACATCTAGATTATAACAGATGTTTTGCAGTAATATAAGATGTCTCAGCATCTAGAGATGCGAGAGTTTTAGATGTCATCCTAAAACATGATTTATTTTTTTTTATATTCTCATGTTGTCGACATCTTTTTTTTCTTTTACCTTTTTACTATTCATATTTCCTTATATATATATATATATATATATAGCATTCTTTTTCATATGCATTTTATAATTAAAATAAATATTGTAAATTGATAAATATCATAAAAGGCATTATTTTGATATATATTTCAGTACTTTTCTTTATGAAAAATAGAACTCTGCATGCTATTGAAACCCTTAAAACGACTTAATTGGATAAAAGGAGCAATCACGTATCTTCGAACCATCTAAAGTTAGTTTTTACTGTTTTAGACTAATTTTATAAGTTATTACAGAGGTTCTTAATTGTTTTGTAGAAAAGTGTAGAGATGCACTCGCATCCAAAAAAATATAATTTTCCAGATCATCGGCAGTCGTTAGTGGTTGCTTCTTTTTCGGTCCACAGTCATTCTTCAATGCCAAAATTGATGGGAGGACGTTGAGAGCTTGATTTGGTCTCCCCTTAACCACCTTCACCTATATAAAAGAAGTGGAAGCTTCCTTCTTCAAACGTCGACGAAATCAATTAACCCTTAGAAAAATTCTCAACAAATGCTGTCATAAAACCTTCAAAAATGAGAGTTCCTCTGAAGAATCATGGTTTTAGGTCATCTCTACACCATGAGAATGTATGTAGAGAGAGGATTAACCCTTGAAAGAGGTGGAATCCGAAGTAGTGAGATTTCACTTCAAGAAGTATTGTTCTTTATTTTCATTTCATTGCATTTTTTTTATTTACTACTTTCAAGAATTGAGTAACTCATGACTTTTGAATTAATGAAATTCATCCATTCAATTTCTAAGAGATTTAGTCACGTAACCTTAAAGCCTTGGGGCTTGAGTCTATGCCAACTCATCATGTTGCTTTGACCTTTACATTTCTTTTGTTGAGTTTAATGTTACCTTGTTAAGTTAATTCAACATGTTAGTAAAGTCATAATATTTAGAAGGTTAAGATAAAAACTGATATCACAAAGGAATATGAGCTAAAACCCCAGAGGTAGAATTATCATGTAACATTGGAAATGAGGTACACCACAAGAATTAGAAATTACACGAAATGATTTAAATTTAGTTAACCATAGAGATATATAATTAGCTAATTAGGCTCTTAAAGGAACCTGAGAACAATACTAAATATAAGAAGTTTTATATCTATGTTGGGTCACTATTGACGTGATGCGGTCGTATAGCTTGAGGTATGAAATCTGTTGGTTGAAATTTGACTATAATCCTGCTTCCATTTTTTGTTTGTTACGATTTCATGCACAGTACCCAAAACCACTTCCGTTTACACTTGTTAGCAACGATTTACTTTGCTTGTATTGTTTAAGAAAAAAAATAGTTGCATCCATCTTTTGGGATGTGATACTTGGAATACTTTCAAGTCTATTACTTGTTAACATTGTATGTTTTCATTAAACCAATCTTATTTATATTTTTACCATACATGCACATTTGGTCGATCATCACATCAACCATATATATTATGGCTAAAAGTCGATTCATTTTTGTCATTTTTAGAAAACCAAGAACCAAACCATTTGTTTTTTTTAAAAAAAAAAAAAAAAGAAAGTATCCAAAACCGATGTCCAACAAAGAATTAAACCAATAGATTGGATTTTATTTGGTTCAATTTATTGTTGGTATGATAATAAATCGAACATCTTATCTCGAAATTAAACATCCTAACTCTAATTTGATAACAAAATTTTAGGTCATATGAGTTATTCTCATGTTCATCGTGAATAATATTATTGTTAACAATTTTTTTTTTGTCTTAGAAATGACATTTAGATCAAATAAGCATAATTTAGTCATAACTAACATGTATTATATCTCATCAGGTCGAGGTTTGAATTTATCATACTTGATTGATGACCTCTAAACAGTCATTTATTTGGTAGCAATCCAAGATTCTCATGGAATGTGCATCTAGATTGTAGTGTTTATTTTGCGAAGATGTTTGAGCATATAGAGATGCAAGAATTTAGGATGTCATCATGAAACATGGATTTTTTTAGATTATCGTGTCATGGTCATCTTCTTTTTACCTTTATACCCTTCATATTTTCTTATATAACTCTTATTCACGTGAATTTTATAATTAAAATAAATATCGTCTATAATAGGGGTGAAAGCTGACCAGCTTTTTAGCCACCTAATCAACCAAACATGTATATGTGATGAAAATATAGATGAGAATGGTCTTAGTGTAAGCATACATTGTTGATAAGTAATTAACGTGAGAGTATTCCAAGTATCACATCTCAAAAGACTATTTATACAATTCATTTTTTTTTCTTTAAAAAAAAGGTTTTCGATATAAACCAAGTGGGAACCAATAAAATGAGTGAGCTCGAGCAATATGCATATTATTAAAATAAATAGAAGATGAAGGCATAGATTTATAATCAAGTTTCAACCAAGAGGTGCCTTGAACTATGTGACCGCATCATACCTAGACAATGACCTAATATGGACAAAAAACTCCTTCCATTAGATCATGTGTCTAAGTTCCTTTAGAAGTTTTAAGTAGCTAATGTCTACATTTCTACCGTTAGCTAGATCTTATATTAATTTCATACAATTTCTTCATCCTATGGTATCCTTTATTTCTAAGGCTACACGCCAGTTTTATCTATAGGCTCTTAGTCTCATATTCTTTGTGAAATAAGTTTATATCTTAACCTTTTTAGCATCAAGACTCAATTAGCATATTAAATTATATGAGCAGTTTAATGTACAAGTATTGGGAATGTCCTGAAATTTGCAGTTCATAATATATGAAACATATTCTATTTTTTCAATAAAGTATTATTGGAATTGCATTCTATTATAAAATCCAATAAACGAACACATGGCTATAGTATGAATACTTTAACTTTATGTAGAGAGAAACGAGTTATAATGTATAGCCTAAAAGGTCTATAAGTATATCGATGAGATTGGATACTTTATCCTGGGATACTCTAGATGCGGCCCATTTTGTATACTGATACGAACGATGTGATCCGGAGATAGTTCATTTGGAGACATGCGAGTGGAGGCATCATATGCAAAAGATTGGACCATGAAATAGTCACTTTTATTTATAACGTTTATGGTTAAAACTGACTATTTCAATTCGATAACCTAGGGTAATTCGATCTTAATCCTGAGCTAATTATGAACTCCTATTTATTGAGGATTATTCTTTGATCTGCATAGCCTCCCATTTTGGGGATAAAATTGGATAGGTAGCTAGGGACATAGTTATGCATAATAAAATTCACTCCTACCCAATTTAGGGTTAACATATAGGTTGTTCTCTCAAGTATTGATTATTGGTCTTGAACAAAGAGTTTATGCCCTCTCATAATAGAGAGGGACATGGTTTATTAGTTGGACTATAAACCAATTATTTGATAAAGGATCAGTGGTGACTTAAGGAGCAAGATGTGTTTACAGGGGTAAAATAGTAATTTTAATCTAGCTGTAAATATGAACGACCTGTGAAGGATCAACTTACTAATAATGGTTAAATCAAGTGGACAGAAATACATGTGAGGAGAGTGCAACTATTGAACTATATTGGTATATCTCGGTAGCTTACGAATATTGATTAATTCGGATTAAAGATTTTAACCGATTAATCTCAAATTGAAGCTCATGATCCGTAGGTCCATAAGGTCCCTCTAACTCGTAAAAGATTAAACCTTGGATTAAAATATTGAGTGGATTTGAAATGTTCAAATTCATTTTTAGAGTTTGAATAATTATATTCGATATGATTAATGTTTAAATTTATTAAAATTAAACGTATTTTGAGAGTTTAATATATTTAAATGGTGGTTTAAATATTGATTACATGAATAGGATTCATATTTGAATTAAGTTTTCTAATAATTTAATATTTGATATTAAATTATTTAAAATTAAATAAATTTCAATTTTAAAATTCAATTTCAGAAATTGGATTTATGTTTTATTTAATGTAATCAAATTTTTGTTAAAAAAATTAAATGAAATAAAATTTAAATTGAAAATTGGTTTGAAGGTAGGTTTATCCTAAAATCACTCTTCATAGTGTATTTTTCCACAAAATAACACTTAGTCCACTTCAATAATATTATTTGAAGTGTCATTGAACTGATTATTGAAGTGCTTGCATGTTAAATTTGATTAAAAGGTTGAAGTTCAATGAGATTGATGGCATGCAATCAGATTTTTGAGAAAATTCTGCAGATAGTTATTTTTCTCTCAAACCTTCTCTAATTTTCCTTCCAATTCAAAGTTCCACCACTCAAATCCAAGGCTAAGAATAGTAGAGAAGATTCTTCTGGTAGTCTACTGAAGATTTGAATATCAAATTTGTGGAGATTAGCAAGGAAATGAAAGAATTCTATAAAGGTTATAAATTCTGAAAACCTCTTTGTATATTCTTGTGTGTTAGCATGCTTATGACTCAAATTAAGTGTAATTAGAGTGTTTAATAATTCGATTAGCTTCCATTTTATGCATGTTTGCTCTATTAACAAGATAACAATAAACTCAATAAATAAAATGCAAAGGTCATGACTGGTGGAGTTAGCATGCAATTAGCGGAAGCAAACAGAATCATTAAGCACTCTAATTCATCAATTTTAGCAACTAAGAAAGCATGTTCATAACAGAAAATAGGGTTTTGAGAAGTTACCTTTGAAGACTTTCTTCAATTCATGAAATTCAGCTCCAATCTCCTCAGTAACAAGGTATGGACCACCAATTGATCTTCCATCTATTATCTTGGACCTTAGATTGAAATGTGGGATTTAAAATGAGTAGGAATTTAAGGAATTTTGGAGAGAGAAAGAATGCATTTTCTAGGTTTGTTGAAGAACTTCTTCAAACCAGCCAGCATTCAGAAATACAAGAGCCCCATGTGAGCTCAATCTTGTTCAGTTTTGTGCAAGTTATTCATCAACTCGTCTGCATAGAAAAATGACAGCACCTATTTGCAAGATTAAGTGGATTTTGAGTGTTCAAGTTTGAAAAAACCCACTATTGGATTTTTCTAATTAAAAAGGAATTTCAATTGAAATTTCAAACTTTCTTTTCATTTTGAAAACTAATTTTCAAAATTAATTTCAATATTAATTCTATAATTAATACGAAAATTTATTAATTTTATACAAAATTAATTTTTAATATTAATGAAACAATTTAATTAATTACATTAATTTAATATCAAATATTAAATTAATTAAACATTAATTCCTCAATCATGAATCTCTATTTATGTAATATTTAAATCAAATTTAAATATTATCCTATTATCCAATTCTCCAATCTCGTTTAATTCGATAATTAAACGTTTAATTATATCATATATAATTAACGATTTTCTCAATTCGAATCTGAATGTTTCAAATTCTCTCATCACGCTATCTTAAGGTTTAATCTATTTGTGAGCTAGTAGGGGATCTAAATGGACCTACAAATCATGGGCTTCAACGATCCGAGATTAACCGGTTAAACTCTTTAACCCAAATTAACTAATATTCGTTAACTACCGAGTCACTCCACTAAAGCTCGATAGATGCACTCTCCTTACTGTAGATATATTTGTGTGTTGGGTTTTATGTCATAAAACTCACAGTTTGTAAAAGTTAAACATTCTATAGTCAATAAACTTATTATTCTATAAATTGCATACGTAAAAGTCTAAATCCAATAAACTAAGATCCATGACTATTAGATGAATACTTGAACTTTATGTAGAGACATAGAGATGGATCAAGTTCGAGTAAATAACCAAAACGGTCTATAGTACATGATTAAGGTTGGGTACCTTATTCTGGTAACACTATTGGATGCGACATACTCTATAGTTGTTACAAGCTGTTGTAAAGATACTACAAATGAAGTGATCCAGATTCATTCATGTACCGACATAAGGAGTTGAGGTGTCCTATGTAATGAGTTTGCATAACATCAGACCAAGGAATAGGTCACTCTTACTTTATAAACGTTGTTTACTATTTAAGACTGACTATTTCGCTTAGATGACCTGGGTAGCTCGATCTTAATCCTGAGCTAATTATGAACTTCTATTTATACAGGATTATCCTTAGATTTGCATATGTGAAGGTTGACTCAACAGTGATGGCTTAATAAGCTTCTTATTTCAGGGGTAAGACTGGGTAGATAGCTGGGAACGTAGGGTGTAAGACGGAACTCACGCCTACCCAATTTAGGGATAGGAGAAAGGTTGTTCTCTTAAGTACTGAATTAAGGTCTTGAATAAGGGGCCTCACCCTCTTACTAGCTCGAGAGGGATCTGGTTTAGTGATTGGATCATAAACCAATTGTTCATTAGAGGATCGGTTGGAACTTAAGGAACAAGACATAATATCGAGGGTAAAACAACACATTGACCCAATCGGTATTACGAACAACCTGTGAAGGGTCGACTAACTAGTTATGGTTAAATCATGTGGACACAAATATATCTATAGTGAGAAGAGTGCGACTATCAACCTATGGTGGTGTGACTTGATAGTTAATGAATACTGATTAATTTGATGTAAAAAGTTTTAGCCAATTAATCTTAATCGTTGGAGCTCGTGATCTGTAGGTTCATAAGGTTCCTCTACTAACTCATAAAACATGAACACCTTGAATTATTAAATTGAGTGAATTTGGAACGATATCAATTTGAAATGTTCAAATAGAATTTCAAATTGAAATTAAGGTTTGAATTTGGATAAGTTCAAATTCAAATTAGGATTTGTATAATTATATTTCATATAATTATTTAACATTTAATTTTTGAAATTAAACGAAATTGGAGAGTTTATAATATTTAAATATTGATTTCATGAATAAGATTCACGTTTAACATTGGATGTGTGATTAATTTAATATTTGTTATTAAATTAAATATATTTAATTAATTAAAAATAAATTAAATTCCAATTTTTAAATTCAATTTAAAGAAATTGGATTTTGATATTTTGGATTTGATTAATTGTGAATTAATTAAATCATTTTTGATTAATTTTTTGAATTAATTGAATTATGAAATCAAGAATTGAAATTGGAAGATGAACTAAGTGAGTTTTTCCCACTTTCTTCCAAGTAAGAGGTGTTCTTCGTACAAACACACACAAATCGCACAATGTTATGGGAGTAGCTGCTGACTATGAAATGCTTGCATGCTACAAAAGAATAAAAGCTCTCTGAATTGAAGAGACGTGATGGAATTTGGCTGAAGAAAATGGTTTTATGAAGTTCATCTTCATCTCACTCTCAAACCCAAATTTTTCCTTCACAAACTCACTCAAATTCGAGTTCCGCCACTCAAATTCAAGGCTGAGAATAGTAGAGAAGATCTCTTGGTGGTTCACTATCAATTTGGAGTTGAAAACACGTGAATAGCAGCTTGGATTTGGGAGAAATCATCAAAGGTATTTTCTTCTAAAAACCCTCTTTTGAATTTATGAAATAACATGCTTAGAATTCAAATTAAATGTAATTAGAGTGCTTATTGATTCTATTTGCTTCAGTTGCATGCTTGTTTATTCAATCATTGTGTCCACTCGATATAACCATAATCAGCAAGTCAACCCTTCATAGGTTGTTTGTAATAACGATTGAGTCAAAAGTTGTTTTATCCCCAATATTACATCTTGTTTCTTAAGTCCCACTGATTCTCTAATGAACAATTGGGTTGTGATCCAATCACTAAACCAAGTCATTCTTGGGTCAATGAGAGAGTGGAGCCCCTTGTTTAAGACTTGGAGTTAGCACTTAAGGGAACAACCTCTCTATTATCCTTAAAAGCGGATAGGAGTGAATTCCATCTTGCACCCTATGTCCCCAGCTATCTACCCGATCTTACTCCTGAAATAGAAGGCTTATTGAGCCGACATTGTTATGTTAATCCTCACCTATGCAAATATAAGGATAATCTCAAATAAACGGGAGTTTATAGTTAGCTCAGGATTAAGGTCAAGTTACCTAGGTCATTACTTTTAAATAATCAATCTTAAACAATAAACAACGTTATAAAGTAAGAGTGACTTAGTTCTTGGTTCGATATTACACAAACTCTTTGCATAGGACGCCCCACTCTCGTGTCTCCACATGAATGAATCAGGATCACTTCGTTTGTAACACTTTACAATAATTGTAACATCTAGAAAGTGGACCACACCCGATAGTGTCCATATAATAAGGTATCCAGTCTTATTTGTATACTATAGACCATTCTGGCTATTTACTCAAACTTTGTCTATTCTTATGTCTCCACATAAATTCAAGTACTCATGTAATAGCCATGGATTTTAATTTATTGGATTTGGGTTATTTCTAAAACGAAATGAGCAATTCATGCCTTCAATAATAGCTTTATTGAATTAAACTTCAATAGCTTCTATATCGATTAACACAATATGTTTATTGTTTACAAACCACAGGTTTTATGACATAAAACCCAACAATGACAACATGATGCATTGGCATAAACTCACCCCATAAATCCTCGTGGTATCCATGTGATTAAATCCCTTAGAAACTTAGCCCATAATTAGATAAGAATTAATAGATTTCATTAAATCCAATGTTTGGTTACAATGTAGGAAAATTAAGAAATGATAAGGAAAATAAAAGAAAGACAATGAAGAACCAGAAGAACAAATCTATAAAGAAAAAAAAACTGGAAATAAAGTACTCGAATGGAGGCAACAAACTAAGGTACTCTCTAGGATGGATTTGATCCTTTTTAAGGTGAATCCCACTCTACAAAATGTTCTCGTGGGTAGGGTTGACCTAAAGAAGCCTACTCTTCAGAGGAACTTTTATTCATGAAAAGTTTAGGTTCATTTGCGTAGGCTTTCTTTAAATGAGTGATTATTGATGATCCAATAGCCTTCGTCCATTTATATAGACCAAGGTGATTGAGGGATGACTGAAAATGGTGTCTTGAGTATTTACCAAGCATTTTTGGTGTTGAATAACAATTTAGATTGAGATAATAACAACCATGAACGATTAGGCACGAATCTAGAAAATTTGGATTTTTATGCGAGTGCATCAAGAAAAATTTTTGCAAAACAGTAAAAAACCTCAATAAAAGCTTATAAAACTAGTCCAGAACAGTGAAACCACAATAAAATTCATGGACAAGAAACTTATGTATACTTACTGTTGATGTCAAATGTTGGACAAGAAAAAACACACATAATCTCCATGTGACACCAACGGTAAAATTGTAATTTGAAGACAAAACAAAGAGAAATGACTCTGATGCTAAAGTCAGAGATAGAAGTATAGAATAAAGAAGAAGTCAAAAGTTTAAGTTTTAGACTAAAATTTGGATCCCAGATCCCGTTCTAGTTTCAGTTACTTCATATGGAGCCATAATGATGTATTTATACATAGAATAGGCTTACGTATTTCTTAAGTAAACAAATCCAAACACATGTTGGAAATAAATTTGGGAATTAGGGTTAGTAAAAAAAACCATAAATGAAAATAACAGAGATTTGACAGCTTGAGATTGAAAGAAGTAAGACTGACAACATATGTGGTTAAAAAAGATTTGTTCACATAAATATATACAAACTATTCTATCAATGAAATTTATGGAAAATTTAAGTATTGTATTGAAATGAAACTTCAAATTTCAAGGATTAAAAAAAAACATTTTAAAAATTTTAGGGACATAATTGGGTTAAGTTCAAGAATAATGTAGTTTTTGAAAATAACGACAAAAATAGGGTTTGGAGATTTTTTTTTTTTTTTTATTTTTTAAAATAAAGTGGTTGAAGAAATAAATTTTAGAAATAAGGTTAAAGACCAACCTATTGACAAAAATACGGTGAGTTTGGTTGTGATAAAAACCGTGTACTCGATACACGATTTTCATTAATCATGTCACGCGACCAACGTGGTTGCCAAGTGGCTGCCATGAGTCTAAGGTCCACGAGTTATTTATTTATTTACAATTTTCTTTCTTACGTGACCCCATCTCTTTCTTTGGTGAAAGGATTGGAATAAAAAATAAAGGAGGAAAAAATGTGGAATATGGAATATGAAAATTATAATTAATTAAAGAAAAATGAAGAGTTAATTATATGAAGAGGCAGCGGTAGACATTGGAATATGAAAATAAAGAGGTCGACGGTTGTAAAAATTGGAATATGAAAATTTTAATGAATTAAATAAGGAAAACAAAAGGGTCAATTTTGAGGAGATTTTTTAAGAAGAAAGAGAAAGAGAAGAAGAAAGAAAATAAGAAGAAGAAAGAGAAAGAGAAGAAGAACCAAAAGAAAGAGAAGAATAATAAGAAAGAGAAAGAGAATAAGAAAGAGAAGAATAAGAAAAAATATAGGCTTTTTACATTTATTGATAATGGAGTTTTCTCCATTTATGCACTATGGAGGTCGGAGTCATGCTCGAAGGCGGAGGCAACGGTCAAGGTCGAAGTCGTGATCAAATGCAGAGGACGGTATGTTGTCAGAAATAGAGGGCTTAGGAGAAGGTTATACCTGTAAAAGGAGACAGATTTTGGGGAAATTTTTGAGGAGTGGAGGAATTCATGGACCATGTCCACAATTTCCTTCATGTACACATGTATCCCTATCTAGCAAAATTTGAAGCCACGCGGAGTTTAAATCGTAGATCGGATATACGATTTAAGATAAATCGTGTATCGTATACACGTATTCTTATATTTGTGCATCGGGTCCATGATTTTCCGATCATATTTTTGTTGATATTTTCCCCTCAACTCTATTCTCACTACAAGAAATTCGACTTTTTCCAATAGAAAGTTTTGGGAAAAGCCAAAGAAACTATCGAGAAAATCTTTCCCGAAGAAAATTTAACCGTCGACAAAGTCGTTGGGAAAGCCCTGTCGGGAGAACCTTTCCCGACCCAAAAAATTTTTAATCGTAAAAAAAAAAAGATTTTGCGACCAAACAAGAATGGAGGATTTCTCCCGACGCCAAAAGGAACTATCAACAAAAGGTCTTTCTCCCGATGGTGAAAATAGATTTTCACTGTTGGGAGAAGTAGCTTCTGCTGACGGTTTTTTTTTTTTTTTTTTTTTTTTTTTTTTTGTCGTTGGGAGAGGGTTACTTATATCGATGCTTAGTTAACGATTTGACCATCGGAAAATATTGGTTTTTTCAACGGTTGCCTATTTTAGGGTCGGGAGAAACCTTTTGTCGATGGTCACCAATTTTAGCGTCAGGAAAAAATTTTAAAAAAATCATGAAATTACACTTTTTCCTGACGCTTGTACCATTGAGATTATATATTTAGGCGTCAGGAATATATATATATATATTTACTAAATATTTAACTTTTTTTTAAACGAATATCATGCCTGTTTGAATCTTACAAAAACTCAAATAAACTAAAATAAAAGTTGATAAAATTAACTAAATGTCTACAACATTAAATAATATCCACAAAATATTTTTGAATATTGTAAAGTTATCAAATAAACAACTACTAATAAGATTGTCTTAAACGTTACATAATCTCCGCAAATTCTTAACCCCCAAAATACATTACATAATATCCACAAAATATAAACCACAAAGTACCTATAAAATAAAATTCTACAACCAAACTTAGCTTGTCGGGAGATGTATCTTCAATATAAATCTCAAGATACCTACAAAATACAAGTTGAAATAATTTCAATGCTAAATATACCATATGACATATACCAATCTCAAAATGAATGTAAAACTTAAAGCCAACTTAAGAACATTAACAAATTGAAATAAATCAACTCATATTTACCCATTTCAATCTCAAACTCAATATATAACTTAAAGCCCAACTTAAACTAAACATAATTATACATTTACCCCTATACCAACTTTAAACCCAACAAAAGAACATTGACAAATATAAATGATCTTTATGCAATCTCCTCCTCACTCACTTTAACCTCAAACTTAATATAGCATGTTCTCATCTCAATGTCAATATAAAACTTAAAAATAACTTTACATTTACCCTTACACCAACTTTAAATCCAACACAAGAACATTAATAATTTTGACATATACTCATTTCAAGCTCAATATAAAACTTAAAACTTAACATAATTTCACAAACTCAATTTGACATATACTTATCTCAAGCTCAATATAAAACTTAAAACATAACATAAGAACATTAGCAAATTGAAAAAAAAAAAGTACACATTTACACAATATTTACACATTTTAATCTCAAACTCAATATGGAACTTAAATCTCAACTTTAACTAAAACATAACTTTACATTTATCCCTACACCAACTTTAAATCCAACATAATAACATTAACAAATTCAAAAGTACTCAATACAATCTAACCCTCCTCCCCCAATCCACAAACTCAATATAGCATATACCCATCTCAAAATTAATCTCAAGCTCAATATATGACTTAAAACTCAATGTAAGAACATAAAAAAACTCAATATACCATACACTAACTATACTTTTTTTAATTCCAATTTATACTACACTTCCGTTTTTTTATCACGTTTCTCTGAATGTTTGCTAAGCATGAAAAAAGTTTAACAAGTTCACCCTGCATAAGATATTTCCTCCATTCATGAAAACTAAAGGAGGTCGACGTTCCACTTTTCCATCATATTCTTTGCTCCTACGCCAACAGTGATTCTCTGGAAGGTAACGTTGATGCCCTATAAAACATCGTTTTAACCTTAATGATGACGTATCCTATTTACAAATAGGGCATATTTGGTAACCATTGGTACTCCATCCTGATAGGTCACCATACACAAGAAAATCATTAATAGTCCACAACAAACTCGCGTGCAGTTTAAAGTATTCGCTGTTAACACAATCATAGTGTCACACCTTCATTTCATAACTCTTTTAACTCTTCAATCAATGACTATAAATAAATATCAATTTATTTTACAGGAGATTTCGGCCCGGGTATAAGAAAGGAGACAAAGAAGTTTGTTTATTTCATGTACTTCCAAGGTGGCAAATTGTAAGGAATAAGCAATACAAGCCACATATTATACAAAGTACTCATATTTTCGAATGGATTAAAGCCATCTGAAGCTAGTCCTAAATGAACGTTTCGTGGGTTTAAAGCAAACTGAGGAAACTCGCGATCGAAATGCTTCCATCCTTCAGTATTAGCTGGATGTCACAACACTCCATTTGTTTCAACGCGTTTATCTTTATCCCACATCATCTCAAATGCACAATGTTTAGATACAAATAATCGCTTTAATTTCGGTATTAAAGAAAAATGCCATAAATTTGATGTGGGATCTTTTTGCCTTTTCCATCGTCAATATTGTACCGAGACTCACCACATACTAGACACAACAACTAATTAACGAATTCTTTCCAATATAGAATGCAATCGTATTTGCAAACATAAATAGACTTATAACCTAGTCCTAAGTTACACAACTTTTTTTTTAGCTTCATAAATTGAACTAGATATAGATGCTCTAATGGGAAATGCCTCTTTTAACAATTCGAGCAATAGATCCAACGACTTGTTCGTCCAACCGTTAAAAACCTTAATATATATCAACTTCACCAAAAACATCAATGGATATAATTTTGTACAACCAGGGTACAACTGATTACGTGTTTCATTTATTAAGTCTTCAAATAAGTTTGAATTGTTTTCTCTTTTTTGGGCATTGATATGCATCTCATTCTCATTATTTTCTTCATTTATATCGGTAATTGGACACTATGTGTCATTTATAATATTCAACATTTCATCTTCTTCATTCACAATATTTATCTCTGTCTTACTTAATCCATCATCATGTGTCGATCGAGATGTGTGACTCTCATATCCCATAGATAAGTCGACTGGGTTTCCATGTTATATCCATTGATGATATGATGAAGATATTCCATTGATGATTAAATGTCGTTCAACTCCATCTATTGGCTCCCACATTGCATTCATACATTTTTTTGCATGGATATCTTGTTTTTCCCAAGTTATTAACATGATGTTTTGCCACTTCAAGAGATTGAGCTACTCCTTCGGCATACTCGGTGGATAACTTGTCTCTAATCTTAATCTACTCTTCATCCAGTCTTAAGAATATATTTTTTGACGCAACACGAACGTAATATACACAATAAGTTAAAACCTGTATGACTTAGTCAATTAATTGAGTTATTTTCTTTAAGAACAATATTAGGCAGTGGAGAGACAGATGAGTAATTAAAACTTATAGTTTTGATTCATTAAGTTTCATTCAATTTTTGATGGAAGAGTTGTTCTTCTTTACAACTCTTAGAGTTGTAATTGATTATTTTTAATTAAAAGAAATTTATAAATTTTTATCTTCCTTGAAATATTTTCAAAAAGAATTTGTTTTTCAATATATTAGGACAAAAGGAAGTGGACCTATTATTCTACAATTCTAAATATACATATAATTCAACCAAATATTAATTCCAAACTATTTAACAACGATATTTAACCACAAAATAACACTAACATACAAAACAAACCAATTAACTCAACATAGAAAAAAACAATTAACTTAACATCCAGAGCAAACCATTGAACTCAACATCTAAAACAAACATATTAAATCAACATACAAAAACAAACCAATTAACTCAACATCAAAAGTAAACCAACTTAATCAACATACACAATAAACCAATTTAATCTAAAACTTATCTCAAATTTCAACTTCATATTGAGACATACAAATATGAAATTCAAAATAATATCTAAATCTATCCTTTATCTAAAATTAGTTTCAAGCATATACTAAGATTCATACGAATATGCAATCTAATCTTAAAACCTATCTAACATTCCAACTTAATACTAAGAACTACAAAAAATATGAAAACTCGAAACTAATCTCAAGCTAACTTGTTTATCATTCACCACCCAAAAATAAGTCCAAATCCCTAAAATTAGTAAACAAACCACCTTAAATTCATCCAAATCATTTTATATTTCTAAAATAAACAATTTAGACAAGTAAAACATACACAAAATCACATCCACGGTTGAAACTAGGTAGAGGAATATAAAATAAAATAAAAAAGTTATATAAACTAACACGTGGAATTCGTCCAAACAAACATTGCTCTCATTGTGTCGAGAAACCAATCTCATGGTATTTTTGGGTTTGATTGAATTTTAACCTCAATTTTTGTAAATTGAAATTTGAATATTTTTAGAGGTATTCAACTGCTTTAGATTTTCTTTTGGTAGGTTGATTTTTTTAGAGTAAAAAATAAGCCAAAAAAGTTGAATGTTGTGGGTTTTTTTTAATTAAAACAAACCCATAAATAGGAAATTGAAGGACTGCATTTCTGCCAAGGGTGAAGACGAAGGTTGTAATGACCCTAGTTTCCTACTACATTTCAGGACGTTATTTTATGCATGCATAGACTTAACCGTACAATTTCTTTTTATATCATTAAACAAAAGAGCCAAATTTTATTCAATAAGCTCAAATGAGCAAATATATGAAAACATAATTAAGTAATAATAAATAAACTAAAACAAAATAAAATAAAATAATTTACCATTCGGGGTACCCCTAAACCCTACTTTAAAAATGAAAGAAATTAAATAGTCAAATAATAAAATTGATGTATTTTACATGAAAGTGTAAGACGCCTAACTTCTAGACCAGATTTCAAAAACATGATACTGGGTGCAGAATGGCCAGGACATGGATTTCTCTTGTCATGCGCCATTCTGTCATTACCCTTATCTGAAAAATAGGGAAAGAAAAGGGTGAGCATAAAGATATACTTAGTAAGCAGCCCACTACTGGGCCCACTCAGTGATCTGTTAGTCTTGGACCCAAAATGCACAAGGACATCATAAATATAGGCATAGACATAGGCATAAGGGGTGAACCCGAAGGCAAGCTTTCATAAGTAGTGACACAAAGGTTATGGGCATAAATACAAGTGGTGATCACAAAAAGGACATCGTACATAAACATAGGGTGTGGGCCCAAAGGCTCACACATGCAATGTGCATAGCCCAATGGTACATTAACAACCACTAAAATCTCATATAGACATAAGCATACAAACATTCAGTACAATCTCAGACATAAACATGCAATCAAGGCCATGAGTCGACATCAAACTTTAACACCGCTACTCATACATCAACTTTATCACACAGTACTCATACATCAACATTAGCACCCTATTCCTAGCTTACTCATGCATCACACCTTATCACAGTGTTCAGTTTACTCTTACATCCAATTTATATAGTATTCTAATACGTCAACTACAACTACCCATATCAGATTCCATCACAGATTACTCGTAAATGACATAAAAATTGTCAGCAGACTTAACAAGATCTTAGGGCAACCGCAGTAAACCACTTACCTCAGGATAACGAACTATCCCAAAACGAGACCTTACTCCGCTCGCAAACTTTCTTCACCGTTACACATTCCTGAAACCAATTGCAAAATCCATAGGTGAACATTAGCTTAGGCCCAAGAATCCCCAAATGGGTTGCGAACAAAAAAAACTGAACTTACCCCAACAGACCACTCGGTCGGACTGCCGTGAACCGACTGCTACCAACACCGACGACAACAGGCGGACAGAGAACGGCGCTTGGAAGAGAAGAATCTGGCGCGACTGGAAGACCCACGATCGAGCGGTGGCTTGGATAACGGCGAAGACAATCGCGCTGGAAGACTCACGATCGACGGCGGCGCAGTTGACAACAGCGAGGAGGCGCGGGTCATTGGAGGTCGAGCTTCGCAGCGGCGCGAACCAAGGCTTTGGCTAGACAGCGTGCGGTCAACGACGAAGAAGAAGGAAAAAAACGATCAGCTGGAGACCCACGGTCGACGGCAGCACGGATATGCACAGAGAAGGGGGGCGTGCGGCTGGAAGAGGAAGAAGAAGAAGAAGAAGAAAAGAAAAAAGAAATCCCTTTTTTTTCTTCGCACGCAGCCCGATGACCTCAATCTTTATAACCCTACTTCCTTCTTCCTTTTCCTAAATTAACCAACTTTTTTTTAAAAAAAACTTTGGGGCGTCACACTCTTCCCCCCTTTAATAAACTTTCATCCTCAAAAGTTCTAATCCTGGAAGAGATCTGGATGCAGTGCCCTCATCTTGTCTTCTCGCTCCCAAATTGCTTCCTCAAATTGATGATTCTGCCACAGAACCTTCACTAGTGGACTCTTGTACGACAAAAATTTCACCACCATGGCCACAATTCGCGCGGCGTTCTCCTCGATATCTCAAGTTTTATTCAGTTGCAAGGGCTCAAAGTACACACATGAGACGGGTCCGTTAAATACTTCCTCAGCATGGAACAAATGAAATACATTATGGACCAGGAGAGAGACAAGTGGCAAGGCAACCGGTAGCCATAGAGCCGACTCGCTCCAAGATCTCGAATGGCCTACAAAATGCGGACTTAGCTTACCCTTCTTCCCGAATCTCAGGACACCCTTCATCGGCACCACTTTCAGAAACCCTTGTCACTACTTCGAACTTCAGATTTATAGTCCTAACATCCGCGTAACTTTTTTGTCTACTTTGCGCCGCTTAGCATTAAGCTGATCTTTTACATGGCTTCATTCGTCAATTCCACTAACTCAGTCAACACAGTTTCCTCTCCCCAAACTCACCTCAACAAAAGAGAGACCTGCAATCTCTGCCATAAAGAGCTTCAAACGGCGACTGCCAATGGTAGCCTGATAGCTATTGTTATAAAGCAAACTCTGCCAAATGTACGTGGGAGTCCCAACCCCTAAGAATTCCACGCTCAACGAGTGCAACATGTCTCAATGTCTGATTTAAATTGTTTTGTTTGCCCATCAGTTTGGGGGTGAAACGTTGTATTGAAGTTCACAACGGACCTTAAAGCTGCCTAGAGGCTCTTCCAAAAACTGGAGGTGAAACAAGGTCTTTGTCGGACACAATTGACACTGGCACACCATGACAACTTACTATCTCCTTCATGTATAACTGAGCCCACTTACTCACGCGTACGTGGGCTTTCCTGGAATAAAAGTCCCACATTGATGAGTCTGTCATATTACAACCCAATCACTAAGAAACCCTTCGCTGTCCTTGGGCAACCCGATAATAAAATCCATAGCCACGCTCTCCCATTTCCATTCTGGCACATCCAATGGTTGTAGCAAGCCTGTTATCTTCTGCCTCAGGGCCTTCACCTGCTGATAGACTAAACATATACTGACATAATAAGCTATCTCCATTTTCATATTGAGCCACCAGTAATACCGACTCACATCTTGGTACATTTTGTTACTACCTGGGTGCAACGAGAATGGAGAGTTATAAACTTCTGCCAACAGTTCCCCTTGCAAGTCATCATCTACTGAGATGCACAACCGTCCTTGATACAAAAAACCCTTGTCCACTGACACAGAAAATTCACTTGCCTGACCCGACCCTACCTTATGACATTTCTAAACCAGGTCGGGATCATCCTGTTGTGCAACTATAATCTGTTGCCTCAAGGTTGGTTGCACTGTCAACTGGGCTAGCTACGAAGTGACTTCCCCCACTACCACTGTAATCTCTGCTCATTCCAGATCTTTACACAACTAAACCTGCTTAGTGATCAAGGTGGCCGAATGAGCTACCTTTCGACTGAGGGCATCGACTACCACATTCGCCTTACCTGGGTGGTAGAGGATCTCGCAGTCATAATCCTTTGCTAACTCGAGCCACCTGCGCTGCCTCATGTTTAACTTTTTCTGGGTGAAGAAGTATTTTAGACTCTTGTGGTCGATGAACACTTGGATCTTTTCCCCATATAAGTAGTGTCTCCATATCTTCAGGGCAAACACTACTTCTGCCAATTCCAAGTCGTGGGTAGGATAGTTGCGCTCATGGTTCTTCAATGGGAGGCATAGGCAACCACCCTACCATGTTGTATAAGCACACAACCCAAACCCTTATTAGAAGCATCACTGTAGATCATGAAGTTCCTGGAGCCGTCTGGTACGGTGAGAACTAGGGCTGAAACCAAACTCTGTTTGAGGTCCTGAAAACTGTCCTCACAAGCTTTGCTCCAAACAAACGAAGCTCCCTTCATAGTTAGTTGGGTCAACGACGTGGCCATGCTGGAGAAATTCTCTACAAACCTACGATAGTATCCGCCAATCCCAGGAAACTATGCACCTCACTGACCGTTGTAGGGCGGGGCCAATTGGTAACGATTTCAATCTTAGCTGGATCCACTAAAACCTCGTCCTTCGACCCCACGTGCCCAAGGAAGGACACCTTTCATAGCTAGAACTTGCACTTAGAAAACTTTGCATACAATTTGTTTTCGCTCAGTGTGCCTAGGACCTTCCTAAGATATTCCTCATGTTCCGCCTTTGTCTTGGAGTATACCAAAATGTCATCAATAAAAACGATTACAAAGGCGTCTAGGAAGTCCTTGAACACCCAATGAATACCGTTGGAGCATTGATTAGACCAAAAGACATTACAATGAACTCGTAATGCCCGTATCTGGATCAGAATGCAGTCTTCGGAATATTACTCTCCCTTATCCTTAACTGATGGTAACCTGACCGTAGGTCAATCTTAGAAAATACGGTAGCACCCTGTAGCTGGTCAAACAAGTCATCGATTCTAGGAAGCGGGTACTTATTCTTAATGGTCACCTTATTTAACTCCCTATAGTCTATACATAAATGTAACGACCCATCATTTTTCTTCACAAATAACACTGGTGCACCCTACGAAGAAACACTGGGTCGAATGAACCCTTTATCAAACAGTTCCTGCAATTGAACCTTAATTTCTTTCAATTCTGTCGGAGCCATTTTGTATGGAGCTTTGGATATAGGAATAGTGTCTGGCTCTAGTTCAATCATAAAATCAATCCCCCTTGGTGGAGGAAATCCCAGAAGTTCTTCCAGAAACACGTCGGGATAATCCTTAACAATTGGTTCAGAGGTTAGTGCAACCTTGGTTTCCCTTGTGTCAACTACACTAGCCAAGATACTCTAGACACCTTGGTTAATCAATCTCTTGGCCTTAGCCGCTGAAATCACCTTGGGCAAAACTACTGTCCCGCCCCTTTGAACTGAAAGCTGGCTTCTCTAGGGGGGTTAAAATTCACCTCCTCACGAGAACAGTCAATACTAGCATGGTTGGCAACCAAGAAATTCATGCCCAAAATTACATCGAAATCATGCATGTCTAATATTATCAGAGTCACATCAAAGGTGCGGTTTGCTATTTCTAACTGACATGCTTTTATCTTTTCACTCGCTATCATAATTTCTTCTGACGGTGTAGACACTGACAAAACGTAGCCCAAAGGTTCCAAAACTAACATGGTATGCTTTACGAACAACGAAGAAACGAAAGAGTGAGACGGGCCAGAGTCAAACAATGTCATGGCATAGTGCCCCGATATTGGGAGCATACCTATCACCACTATTCCTGAGTGCTTAGCTTCCCGACAACTGGTGGCATATACCCAACCTTGCTATTGCTGTTGAACTACCCTGATGCGAACTCGGGGGCTGACCCCCCACACTTCCAGAACCACTACTAGGGCATTAGTATGCCCTATGCCCTATCTGCTTACATCTGAAATAAGTTCCTGTGCCAATCAGACAACGTCCTCAATGGCGTTTCCCACATGACTTGTACACCAGCCTTTCCCTCCAAACTTCTTCTGAAGTAGTAGCCTATCGTTGGGCATGCCCTACTGACCTGCTTATACTCTGGACCTTCTATGGAGTCCTGGAGCCTTCTGCTCAACTTTCCTCTTTTGGCCGGTGGCCGGTTCCTCCGTCAGGGACTTCAGGAATTCTATCCCTGAAGGACAACCCACGCATGCTGCCGCTCGAAAGGCTGCGGCGTAGGTGGGCGGCTCCAGAGCTTGCATAATGCCTCGCACCCCGTCTCGGAGTCCTTGCACAAACCTTTCAACCCTTCTTGCTTCGGTAGACACCAGGTCAGAGGCAAAATAAGACAATTTGTCAAACTCGTCTTCATACTCTTCTACTATCATGGTTCCCTACTTCAAGTTCATGAACTCAGCCTGCTTGTTGTACCTCACATGAGCAGAGAAGTACTTCTCGTAAAACCGCTCCTTGAACTGATCCCACGTGGCTTGGCCTCCACCGACATCTATCATTCTCTCAGTCGAGTGCCACCAACGCTTGACATTGTTAATGATAACGAAAGTGGCACACTACAACTTCTGCTCCTCTTGACACCTCATGTACTAGAAAATCCCCTCAATAGTGGACAACCACAATTCTACATTTGTGGGGTCTTTCAGGGACCCGTTAAACGTCGGGGGATCATACTTCTTGAAATCTTACAGGTATCCAGCTTCCAACGAAGGGCCTGCCATGGTCCGACTCGTGGCCCTATCCTGATTCTAAACTGGTGGTAACAGGATTGACGAGGATGGCACCTACTGTGACTGTACGTGCTGGGCGATCTGCTCGGCCACCATGCCCCTTAGTTGTCCCACCACGGCTTGCGTGACGACGTTCCCAATAACTGCAGCCATAGCAGTATATTCTACTGGAATTTATGAGGACGCGGTCTTGGTGGGGCACAGTCGAAGCTCGATGACTGCTTCTTGTAAACCTCTGCCAGTTGAGCCAGAGGGTTACGAGGTGGTGGGTCCCGCACCTCTTGGCTCTGCACCTCGGGTTCTTTGCAGATCGGGGTCCCGCTCCTCAACTACTTTTCTACCTCGACTGCCCCTCTCTAATTCGTGGTGCCATACCTGGTGACCACACGTAGCACTTTAATACACACTAGCAGGGTAAATCATCAAATGACAACACACAAGTAGGATTTCATATATATATATATATATATATATATATATATTTCCATAAAGGTTTTAAAACAACATACTTGACAATGATGAAAGATCCATTTGTGGCCATACGGAACAGATTAGACTACGATTAAGTCAGTCTACATAACTTAAAACTTAGGCTCTGATACAACTGTAATGACCCTAGTTTCCTATTACATTCCAGGACTCTACTTCATGCATGCATAGACTTAACCGTACAATTTCTTTTAAACCATTAAATAAAATAGTCAAATTTTATTTAATAATGCTCAAATGAGCAAAGATATGAAAAAACATAATTAAGTAATAGTAAAATAAACTAAACTAAACTAAACTAAACTAAAATAAAATAATTTGCCTCGGGGTACCCCTGAACCTTACTTTAAAAATGAAGGAAATTAAATAGTCAAATAACAAAATTGATGTATTTTGCATGAAATGTAAGACGCCTAACTCCTAGACCATATTTCAAAAACATGATACTAGGTGTGGAAGCAGTAAATCAATCCTAATGGGCAGGTCACGGATCTTTCTTGTCATGCGCCAGTCATCATTACCCTTACCTAAAAAATAGGGAAAGAAAAGAGTGAGTATAAAGATATACTCAGTAAGCAGCCTACTACTGGGTCCACTCAATGATCTGTTAGTCTATCCATTTGACCCAAAATGCACAAGGCATCATAAACATAGGCATAGGCATAAGAGGCGAAACCGAAGACACACTTTCATAAGTAGTGACACAAAGGTCACAGGTATAAATACAAGTGGTGATCCAAAAAAGGCACCGTACATAAGCATAGGGTGGGCCCAAAGGCTCACACATGCGATGTGCATAGCCTAAGGGTACACTAACAACCACTAAAATCATATAGACATAAGCATACAAACATTCAATACAATCTTAGACATAAGCATGCAATCAAGGCCACGAGTCAGCATCAAACTTTAACACCTCTATCCATACATCAAACTTTATTACAAATTACTCATACATCAACATTAGCACCCTATTCTTAGCCTACTCATGCATCAAACCTTATCACAGTGTTCAGTCTACTTTTACATCCAATTTACACAATATTCTCATACGTCAACTACAACTACCCATATCAGATTCCATCACAGTTTACTTCGTAAATGACATAAAAATTATCAGCAGGCTTAACAAGATCTTAGGGCAACCGCCATAACCACTTACCTCAGGATAACAAACTGTCCCAAACGAGACCTTACTCCACTTGCAAACTTCCTTCACCGTCACACATTCCTGAAACCAATTGCAAAAACCATAGGTGAACGTTAGCTTAGGCCCAAGAATCCCCAAATGACAATGGGCTGCCAATAAAAAAAATCGAATTTACCCTAACAGACCGCTCGGTCGGATTGCCGCGAACCGACTGCTACCAGCACCGACGACAAAAGGCGGATAGAGAACGATGCTTGGATGAGAAGAACCCGACGCGGCTGGAACGCTTGCGCAAGCTGGAAGACCCACGATCGAGCGGTGGCTTGGCTGACGGTGAGGACGATTGCGCTGGAAGACCCACGATCGACGGCGACACAGTTGACAATAGGGAGGAGACGTGGGTCGTCGGAGGTCGAGCTTCGTAGCGGCGCGAACCAAGGCTTCGCTAAGGCGGCGCACGACATCGACAACGGAGAAGAAGGAAAACAACGATCGGCGAAGAGGCGCGCGGCTGGAGACCCATGGTCGACGGAGGTGCGGAGATGCATAGAGAAGGGGGCGTGCGGTTGAAGGAGAAAGAAGAGAAGAAAAAAAAAAAGAAAACAGAAATCCCTTTTTTTTCTTTGCATGCAACCCGAGGACCCCAATCTTTATAACCGTACTTCCTTCTTCCTTTTCCTAAATTAACCAACTATTTTTTTTCTTTTTTTCTTTTTATTATATATTTTTAAAAAAATTTGGGCATCACAAAGGTGTAGTTGCGTAGGTATTTATCAATTCCAAAGCAAATAAGGGAGACAAAAGATTAAGTTGAATACCATGATAGCAATTAGAGCAATGCAGTTGAATGTGATTTTGTGAAACAAACGTGAAGCAACATAAAACTAACCAGGCAGTAGCGAGCTTTAACCGACAGCAGACGGTCTGGAGCATCGTGAACCACTGACGGCAGCGAGCATGAACTGATAGTAGAGGAAAAGTATTTTCGCTGAGAACCTTAGTCGTGAACCACAAGTCAGAATCACACATCGAAACCACATGCAGACTAGTGTGAACCATGACGAAAAAGTCTGAGAATCGTTTTTGATGGTTTCGTGGTTTTGGCAGAAGAGAGGGGGGAAAGTTTTTTATGTTTAGGCGGCAACTGTCAAGAGATCCTTAAGAACATTTTTGTCATTTTTTAAACTCCCGACGACTCTCATTTGTCATTGGAGAAGGAATTTTCTCCTTACCTTTAGACCTTAGCATCGAGAGAGGCCAAATTTTTTTTCCTACTATTTTTTATCTCGAAGACTTAGAAACGATGTTGGGAATACCTTATTTTTTTCGACACTTAAACCATCGTTAGGAAAACTAATTTTTCTTGACATCCAAAAAATCGTCAAAAAACCAAATTTTTCCGACCATTTTTTTTGGCGTCGAGAAAAATTTCGTTGGGAAAAATCAAATTTCTTATAATGTCTTATCATTATTTATTACAATAATATTATTCAAAGAGAAAAAATCAACATAATTGAAACCAACCCTATAATTCAAAAAGAGTTTTTTAGAGTTCAAAATATCATTTTTGACCTTGTACTTTAGGACTTATTGAATCTTACTCGTTCTATTTTCAAATATCTAATTGTAGTCATTGTACTTTTAATAAATATGAAATTTAGTCATCTAAAGTTATATTTTTTCTTCAAGTTAGTTTATAATAATAATAATAATAATAATAATTTTTAATGCAATTAAATATACTATACAACTATATTTCTTGAATTGTCGTATAAAGACCAATAGATAACAAAAAGTTTTTGAAAAAATAACAAATAATTAAAGTCCCATGGTGGCCATTTAATTTTGGTTTTTTGTTTTTGAAAATTAAGTCCATAAACACTACTTTTTCTCCAAATTTCTTTATTGTTACCTACTTTTTTTTTTTTTTTTTTTCCAAATGCTTAAAAAACTAAAGCCCAATTTTAAAAACTAAGACCCCTTTTGGTAATCGTTTAGTTTTTTATTTTGCCTTTTGAAAAATTAAGCCTATATAATCCACATTTCTTACACTGACTTCCATATTTGTCAAATATAATGTTTGAATTCTTAACCAAATTCCAAATTCCAAATTCCAAAAACATTTTTGAAAGCTAATTTTTTTAGTTCTCAAAATTTGGATCGATTTTTTAAATCATCGGTGAAAAATAGATAACAAAAAGAAAATTGGAGGTGAAAGTAGTGTTCATTAGACTTGATTTTGAAAAACAAAATGGTTACTAAACTAAGTCTAAGAGTTTAATTCTTAGCAAATTCCAAAAACAAAAACAAGTTTTTACTTTTTTAGCCATTTATTATTGTTTTTTTTTTGAAAACTTAGATCTGGACTTACTTCCACTCAAAATTTCATAATTTGTTATATACTTTTCATCAATGGTTTGAAATCTTGAGGTGAAATTTTCAAAATTAAAAGCAAAAAAACAAATGGTTACCAAATCGGGCCTTGTTTTTTGTTTTTATTTTAAAATTAAACCTATTTCATCCACAATTCTTACAATGATTTGCATCTTTCTTAGATACCATAGTTGAATTCTTAACCAAATTCCAAAAATAAAAACAACTTTTTTTGAAGCTATTTTTTTTAGTTCTCAAATTTTGGCTTGGTTTTTAAACCATTGATGAAAAGTATATTAACAAATTATGAAATTTTGAGGTGAAATTTTCAAAATTAAAACAAAAAACAAATGGTTACCAAACCGGGCCTCGTTTTCTGTTTTGTTTTTGGAATTAAACATATTCATACACATTCTTACAATTGATTTGCATCTTCTTAAGTATCACAGTTGAATTCTTAACCAAATTCCAAAAATAAAAACAACATTTTTGAAGCTATTTTTTAGTTCTAAATTTTGGCTGTTTTAAGAATTGTGATGGAAATATGTTTAATTTTCAAAAACAAAAATAAAAACAAAGGCCTGATTTGGTAACCATTTGATTTTTTGTTTTTATTTTTAAAAATTTCACCTCAAAATTTCATAATTTGTTATATACTTTTCATCAGTAGTTTAAAAAATAAGCCAAAATTTGAGAACAAAAAAAAATAGCTCAAAAAAAGTGTTTCTTTTTTGGAATTTGTTAAGAATTCAACCATGGTACCTAAGAAAGATGCAAATCATTGTAAGAATTGTAGATGAGATAAGTTTAATTTTCAAAAACAAAAACAAAAAGAAGGTCTGGTTTGGTAACCATTTGATTTTTTGTTTTTATTTTTGAAAATTTAGTCTACTTCATCCATGCTTTCCTATCATGATTGCATGTTTTTAAGTACGACGATGAATTCTTAGCCAAATTCAAAAATAAAAATAATTTTTGAAAGTTATTTTTCTTGGTTCCCAAAATTTGCTTGTTTTTTAATTATGTGTGAAAAATAGATAACAAAAAAAATTAGAAGTAGAAGTAATATGTATAAATTTAAAATTTTTAAAAATAAAAATAGAAAAAAAATAGACGACGGATCCAAATGATTATTAAATGGGGTTTAATTTGCGCAAATTAGAAAAATGCAAAAAAAAGGAGTTTTTTGAGGGGAGTTCGTCGGTTTGCCTCTTCCCGCCTTTCGTCTGTCCAGAACTTCCCGTTCAGGCTCAGCTCCTCCTCCAAGGCAAGCATCCGCCATAGCCATCCAGCAGTCAAGCTTCGAACTCTACCTTTCCTTTCCAGTAGAATACTATAGAGACTGTAGCAAAGCATACAAAGACGGATGTGTGGAAGAGCCCGTTGTACTCTTCGAGCCGTGACATCCCAGGGCCTGCCACCGCACCGGCGGCCGCTCCGCACCCTCAACATGGACCGGTAACATCATTCACTTCTTTCGTATTTCGTTCTGCTAGACTGTATTTGAGTGTTCTGTCTCTATTCCATGTCTAGTGTCAATGGGAAGGTACTGAACTTACCGGGTTTGATGCTTTATTTATTTATTGTTATTTTTATTTAGTTTTCGTCCGCTGTTCAATGCCTCCCGGGCTCGGATTTGCCGTTGTTCGTCGAGACGATGAATCTGTGACGGAGGGGTCGTCCTCCAATGCATGAAATGGGCTGATTCCTAGTTTTACTGAGAAAATTCGAGAAACCTAATTACTTCAAGATGGTGAGTTTTCGTCTTTTGCCTTTACCTGGACGTGTGTGTAGAAATTTATTTTGAAATGATGGTTGCTGTTTTGTTACCTGTGATTATGTAGGCTGTTTGTGATTTTCGACTAAAGAGTTGATACTATCGTTCAAAATATTAACGACCTCACTCAAAAAAATCTATTCTGTAGGTTTTACAATGTATCGTTGAGTTCTAAAATATTGTTCAAAAACACTATCTACTTTGTGTGTGTGTATATATTAAGCTTTAGGTAAGCAATGATCTAATTGATATACAAAATTCACAAGAGCAAGGATCAGAAAGATCAATAGAGTTGCATACATTGTCGGATTTGCTTTATCTTCATGGTTTTGTTACAATACTAGTACCATTTGCTCTTGCAAGTCCTAATAACACGTATCTCTCTCTATT
>NC_052357.1:30291466-30305964 GCF_009727055.1 Benincasa hispida
ATAAAGGTTTTAAAACAACATACTTGACAATGATGAAAGATCCATTTGTGGCCATACGGAACAGATTAGACTCACGATTAAGTCAGTCTACATAACTTAAAACTTAGGCTCTGATACCAACTGTAATGACCCTAGTTTCCTATTACATTCCAGGACTCTACTTCATGCATGCATAGACTTAACCGTACAATTTCTTTTAAACCATTAAATAAAATAGTCAAATTTTATTTAATAATGCTCAAATGAGCAAAGATATGAAAACATAATTAAGTAATAGTAAATAAACTAAACTAAACTAAACTAAACTAAAATAAAATAATTTGCCTCGGGGTACCCCTGAACCTTACTTTAAAAATGAAGGAAATTAAATAGTCAAATAACAAAATTGATGTATTTTGCATGAAAATGTAAGACGCCTAACTCCTAGACCATATTTCAAAAACATGATACTAGGTGTGGAAGCAGTAAATCATCCTAATGGGCAGGTCACGGATCTTTCTTGTCATGCGCCAGTCTATCATTACCCTTACCTAAAAAATAGGGAAAGAAAAGAGTGAGTATAAAGATATACTCAGTAAGCAGCCTACTACTGGGTCCACTCAATGATCTGTTAGTCTATCCATTTGACCCAAAATGCACAAGGGCATCATAAACATAGGCATAGGCATAAGAGGCGAACCCGAAGACACACTTTCATAAGTAGTGACACAAAGGTCACAGGTATAAATACAAGTGGTGATCCAAAAAAGGACACCGTACATAAGCATAGGGTGTGGGCCCAAAGGCTCACACATGCGATGTGCATAGCCTAAGGGTACACTAACAACCACTAAAATCTCATATAGACATAAGCATACAAACATTCAGTACAATCTTAGACATAAGCATGCAATCAAGGCCACGAGTCAGCATCAAACTTTAACACCTCTATCCATACATCAACTTTATTACAAATTACTCATACATCAACATTAGCACCCTATTCTTAGCCTACTCATGCATCAAACCTTATCACAGTGTTCAGTCTACTTTTACATCCAATTTACACAATATTCTCATACGTCAACTACAACTACCCATATCAGATTCCATCACAGTTTACTCGTAAATGACATAAAAATTATCAGCAGGCTTAACAAGATCTTAGGGCAACCGCCATAAACCACTTACCTCAGGATAACAAACTGTCCCAAAACGAGACCTTACTCCACTTGCAAACTTCCTTCACCGTCACACATTCCTGAAACCAATTGCAAAATCCATAGGTGAACGTTAGCTTAGGCCCAAGAATCCCCAAGTGACAATAGGCTACCAACAAAACAAAGAAAACGAACTTACTCGGTGGAAGACCCACGATCGACGGCGACACAGTTGACAATAGGGAGGAGACGTGGGTCGTCGGAGGTCGAGCTTCGTAGCGGCGCGAACCAAGGCTTCGCTAGGCGGCGCACGATCGACAACGGAGAAGAAGGAAAACAACGATCGGCGAAGAGGCGCGCGGCTGGAGACCCATGGTCGACGGAGGTGCGGAGATGCATAGAGAAGGGGGCGTGCGGTTGAAGGAGAAAGAAGAAGAAAAAAAAAAGAAAACAGAAATCCCTTTTTTTTCTTTGCATGCAACCCGAGGACCCCAATCTTTATAACCGTACTTCCTTCTTCCTTTTCCTAAATTAACCAACTATTTTTTTTCTTTTTTTCTTTTATATATATATTTTTAAAAAAATTTGGGCATCACAAAGGTGTAGTTGCGTAGGTATTTATCAATTCCAAAGCAATAAGTGGAGACAAAAGATTAAGTTGAATACCATGATAGCAATTAGAGCAATGCAGTTGAATGTGATTTTTGTGAAACAAACGTGAAGCAACATAAACTAACCAGAGCAGTAGCGAGCTTTAACCGACAGCAGACGGTCTGGAGCATCGTGAACCACTGACGGCAGCGAGCATGAACTGATAGTAGAGGAAAAGTATTTTCGCGAGAAAACCATTAGTCGTGAACCACAAGTCAGAATCACACATCGAAACCACATGCAGACTAGTTGTGAACCACTGACGGAAAAGTCGAGAATCGTTTTTGATGGGTTTCGTGGGTTTTGGCAGAAGAGAGGGGGGAAAGTTTTTTATGGTTTAGGCGGCAACTGTCAAGAGATCCTTAAGAACATTTTGTCATTTTTTAAACTCCCGACGACTCTCATTTGTCATTGGGAGAAGGAATTTCTCCTTACCTTTAGACCTTAGCATCGAGAGAGGCCAAATTTTTTTTCCTACTATTTTTTATCTCGAAGACTTAGAAACGATGTTGGGAATACCTTATTTTTTTCGACACTTAAACCATCGTTAGGAAAAACTAATTTTTCTTGACATCCAAAAAATCGTCAAAAAAACCAAATTTTTCCGACCATTTTTTTTGGCGTCGAGAAAAATTTCGTTGGGAAAAATCAAATTTCTTATAATGTCTTATCATTATTTATTACAATAATATTATTCAAAGAAAAAATCAACATAATTGAAACCAACCCTATAATTCAAAAAGAGTTTTTTAGAGTTCAAAATATCATTTTTGACCTTGTACTTTAGGACTTATTGAATCTTACTCGTTCTATTTTCAAATATCTAATTGTAGTCATTGTACTTTTAATAAATATGAAATTTAGTCATCTAAAGTTATATTTTTTCTTCAAGTTAGTTTAATAATAATAATAATAATAATAATAATTTTAATGCAATAAAATATACTATACAACTATATTTCTTGAATTTGTCGTATAAAGACCAATAGATAACAAAAAGTTTTTGAAAAAATAACAAATAATTAAAGTCCCATGGTGGCCATTTAATTTTTGGTTTTTTGTTTTTGAAAATTAAGTCCATAAACACTACTTTTTCCTCCAAATTTCTTTATTGTTACCTACTTTTTTTTTTTTTTTTTCCAAATGCTTAAAAAACTAAGCCCAATTTTAAAAACTAAGACCCCTTTTGGTAATCGTTTAGTTTTTTATTTTTGCTTTTGAAAATTAAGCCTATATAATCCACATTTCTTACACTGACTTCCATATTTGTCAAATATAATGTTTGAATTCTTAACCAAATTCCAAATTCCAAATTCCAAAAACAATTTTTTGAAAGCTAATTTTTTTAGTTCTCAAAATTTGGATCGATTTTTTAAATCATCGGTGAAAAATAGATAACAAAAAAGAAAATTTGGAGGTGAAAGTAGTGTTCATAGACTTGATTTTGAAAAACAAAATGGTTACTAAACTAAGTCTAAGAGTTTAATTCTTAGCCAAATTCCAAAAAACAAAAACAAGTTTTTACTTTTTTAGCCATTTTATTATTTGTTTTTGTTTTTGAAAACTTAGCATATGGACATTACTTCCACCTCAAAATTTCATAATTTGTTATATACTTTTCATCAATGGTTTGAAATCTTGAGGTGAAATTTTCAAAATTAAAAGCAAAAAACCAAATGGTTACCAAATCGGGCCTTGTTTTCTGTTTTTATTTTTAAAATTAAACCTATTTCATCCACAATTCTTACAATGATTTGCATCTTTCTTAGATACCATAGTTGAATTCTTAACCAAATTCCAAAAATAAAAACAACTTTTTTGAAGCTATTTTTTTTAGTTCTCAAATTTTGGCTTGGTTTTTTAAACCATTGATGAAAAGTATATAACAAATTATGAAATTTTGAGGTGAAATTTTCAAAATTAAAAACAAAAAACCAAATGGTTACCAAACCGGGCCTCGTTTTCTGTTTTTGTTTTTGGAAATTAAACATATTTCATACACAATTCTTACAATGATTTGCATCTTTCTTAAGTATCACAGTTGAATTCTTAACCAAATTCCAAAAATAAAAACAACATTTTTGAAGCTATTTTTTTAGTTCTCAAATTTTGGCTTGGTTTTTAAGAATTGTGGATGAAATATGTTTAATTTTCAAAAACAAAAATAAAAACAAGGCCTGATTTGGTAACCATTTGATTTTTTGTTTTTATTTTTAAAATTTCACCTCAAAATTTCATAATTTGTTATATACTTTTCATCAGTAGTTTAAAAAATAAAGCCAAAATTTGAGAACAAAAAAAATAGCTCAAAAAAAGTTGTTTCTATTTTTGGAATTTGGTTAAGAATTCAACCATGGTACCTAAGAAAGATGCAAATCATTGTAAGAATTGTAGATGAGATAAGTTTAATTTTCAAAAACAAAAACAAAAAAGAAGGTCTGGTTTGGTAACCATTTGATTTTTTGTTTTTATTTTTGAAAATTTAGTCTACTTCATCCATGCTTCCTATCATGATTTGCATGTTTTTAAGTACGACGATTGAATTCTTAGCCAAATTCAAAAAATAAAAATAATTTTTTGAAAGTTATTTTTCTTGGTTCCCAAAATTTTGCTTGTTTTTTAAATTATTGGTGAAAAATAGATAACAAAAAAAATTTAGAAGTAGAAGTAATATGTATAAATTTAAATTTTTAAAAATAAAAATAGAAAATAAAATAGTTACGACGGATCCAAATGATTATTAAATGGGGTTTAATTTGCGCAAATTAGAAAAAATGCAAGAAAAAAAGGAGTTTTTTGAGGGGAAGTTCGTCGGTTTGCCTCTTCCCGCCTTTCGTCTGTCCAGAACTTCCCGTTCAGGCTCAGCTCCTCCTCCAAGGCAAGGCATCCGCCATAGCCATCCAGCAGTCAAGCTTCTGAACTCTACCTTTCCTTTCCAGTAGAATACTATAGAGACTGTAGCAAAGCATACAAAGACGGATGTGTGGAAGAGCCCGTTGTACTCTTCGAGCCGATGACATCCCCAGGGCCTGCCACCGCACCGGCGGCCGCGTCCGCACCCTCAACATGGACCGGTAACATCATTCACTTCTTTCGTATTTCGTTCTGCTAGACTGTATTTGAGTGTTCTGTCTCTATTCCATGTCTAGTGTCAATGGGAAGGTACTGAACTTACCGGGTTTGATGCTTTATTTATTTATTGTTATTTTTATTTAGTTTTCGTCCGCTGTTCAATGCCTCCCCGGGCTCGGATTTGCCGGTTGTTCGTCGAGACGATGAATCTGGTGACGGAGGGGTCGTCCTCCAATGCATGAAATGGGGGCTGATTCCTAGTTTTACTGAGAAATTCGAGAAACCTAATTACTTCAAGATGGTGAGTTTTCGTCTTTTGGCCTTTACCTGGACGTTGTGTAGAAATTTATTTTGAAATGATGGTTGCTGTTTTTGTTACCTGTGATTATGTAGGCTGTTGTGATTTTCGACTAAAGAGTTGATACTATCGTTCAAAATATTAACGACCTCACTCAAAAAAGATCTATTCTGTAGGTTTTACAATGTATCGTTGAGTTCTAAAATATTGTTCAAAACACTATCTACTTTGTGTGTGTGTATATATTAAGCTTTAGGTAAGCAATGATCTAATTGATATACAAAATTCACAAGAGCAAGGATCAGAAAGGATCAATAGAGTTGCATACATTGTCGGATTGCTTTATCTTCATGTGTTTTGTTACAATACTAGTACCATTTGCTCTTGCAAGTCCTAATAACACGTTGCTCTGTAGATTTGATGTAGTTGATTTAGTAGCAATTTTGTAGTTTTTTTTTTCCCTTTAAGTAATTCTTGACTTTTGCTTTAGAAAACAGTAGTTAACTAATGGTCTTTGTTTTTTGCACCTAACAAGGGAGGCTTTTTGTATCAAAAGTATCAAAAGGCTCCCCTGTGTTGTGGAAATTTTTTTTGGCCAATTGGGAACCCTTGTAATCCTTTGGCTTAAGATCTCTCTCCCCTCTTGTTATTTTAATCATCAATGAAATTTTTTTGTTGTTGTTCTTTTTTTTGTTGTTTTGTTTTTTGTTTTTTGAAAAAAAAAAGTCTTGTTCTTTGCAGTCATTGTAGCTTTGTCATGTCTGTATTACTATCCTTGTCCCTGGAGAATATCCATATGCACTATCATTGTTAGTTTCCCAATCTTGTTTGACCCAATGAGCAAGTTTCCCATACTTCTTATTGTTATTCTATATTTAAGTGGAGGCCCTTCCTTCCGTCTTGATAGTATAGATTGTGAGACCTATTTCTTCATAATTCAGTTCAGTTCAGTTTTGTTTTGTTTTGTTTTTGTTTTGTTTTGTTTTTATTTTATTTTTGTTTTTTTTCCTTTTCTTTTTTGAAATCCTTCAAATTTCAGTTAAGGCTGGAAATTCTATTTATTGAATATGAGACGAGGCTAAAGTGGCATTGGGTTTAGGAGCTAACAATGTCCTTGGGCCAAATGAAGTTATGGGGGAATTTGTGAAAAAGGCTTGAAATCATCAAAGGGGATATCTTAAAAGGCATTTGAAGAACTTTTTGAAAATAACAATATTACCTCTTATGTAAATGAGATGGACCTTCGCTTGATTTGTAAAGAGAAGTGGAGCTCAAAGGTTTTTGACTATCAACTCATTAGCACGCGCCTTTATAAATGGTAGCCAAGGTGAAGGTCCATGCCAAAAGATTGAAAAGAGTGCTTCACCATGCCATAGCTCAGAATCCTTCAACATAATTCATATATGATAGACAAATTTTAGACTCTATTTTGCGTGATCACAAGTTGGTGGATGAATATTAAACCAAGAAGTTGAGAGGATGGGTCATAAAATGGATCAGGACATTCTTCTTGAAGTGCTTTGTAGGAAAGGGTTTGGCATTAGTGTATTGTTTGGATTCCAGGTTTCCAAAAAGTTTGCACCCACCCCAAGGCCCATACTTTGGAAACAACAAGATTTTTCTTTATTAAGCTCACCCGGAGATTCGAATATGGAACCTTTGGGTAGTTGTTACTCAAGAGATCATGGGCCTTAACAATAGGGCCGCACCCAATGCGCTAATTTGAGGGTGTATCTATCTTAAAGACATCCTTTTAATATTTGTGAAAGTCAAGCTAAGATCAAAGTCTCAAGAAGTTTAAGGTAAGGTTATCCCCCTGCTCCTTTTCTTTTTAACTTTCTTGACAAAGAGATTGGTGAAGAGAGCCTCCAAGGCTCCATGCGAGGCAGACCATATTCATATAAATCATCTTTAGTTCATTGATGTCACGCTTCATTTTTCCATTGACGAGTCAACAAGCTCAACAACTTTTTTGAAGTGGACAAGTTGTTTGAGATACCTTTGGGCCTTAAATTAAAGTTTGCTAAGACCTTTATTGTTGCCTTACCAAGGCCCTTTAGGGTTGCCAAATCTGAATGCTTCTTGATCTAGTAGTACTGGTTTGAAGTTTTGAATGGGTGGAGCTTAACTCAAGTTCAGGAAAAATCTTTTTGATCTTGAAGTGGAGGAATGGGCCTCCCTAGCAAGCCTCCTTGCTCAATTGTGCTCCTAGAAATTAGTAAGATGCTAAAATTTGGACCCTCAAAGGAAGAGACGCCTTTATCATTAGATTGTTGGTGCCAAATCTTTCCGTTAAAAATTCTTTCCTCAACCACTCCTTTGTGGTTTAGTATGCTAAAGTGCCCAAAAAAGTGAAAGGATCTGTTGTGGTTCTTTGCTCTTGGAAGGCCAAATATGTGTTGCAAAATCCCAAAAAAAAAAAAAAAAATGAAGTCTAATTCCATCTATTCCCAACTTGATGTGTGATGTGCAGCAAGTTAGCCGAGGATCACCCATGTTTTCTCCATCTGCCCATGTGGTAGCTTTGTGTTGACACAATCTCTTTGTTATGTGATGTAACACACCAAGAGTTCAAGAGAAATAGACTGAATATTATTAAATGAAGGGGTTGGAAGCCTATATATACACAAAGAGATGACTGGCTAAACTAGTAACTTGGTTCAATGACCTGGACAGCCCGTTATACTCATAACTAACTTTACAACTAATGTTTACAAATAAAATTCCAGCATTAAAAATATATTAAAGGTGTAATATTCTAATTCTCTACATCATTATGGCTCTTGCCATGAATTGTTTTGTGAAATTGTTATAATTTTTGTTTCTTCTTGGTGCATTCTTTCTATTACTGTTTGTAATTATGATTTGTTGCAAATCTTTTTTTCAATTGGAGTACTTTTTGTAATCTCATGGCATGGTAGGGATATCTCTATCTTCCCTTTTATCTGGCTTTTGTTCTTTTATGAATGAAAAGTTTTGTTTCCATTAAAAGAAAAACCCTATATAAGTGCTTGATGTGGTGATTTTGGCATAGTGGTGGGTTTTTTTTTTTTTTTTTTTTTTTTTTTTTTTTTAAAAATTATTATTATTATTATTTTAAATATATTATACAAAATTAAAAAAAAAACTTTTGACATGCATTTATGCTCAACCATTGTGAAAAGTAATCTCTGTTTAAGCCAAGGGTTTACAAAATTAACATTTCCTATCAGCACGTTCAAAGCAGGGACAATAAGAAGAATATTTGACTTCGAAGGCTATTAAAAGGCCTTTGATGTGATATCCTTGTATTGTTGTTCAACACCATTGGAATATTTAGAGTGTTTAAAATTCTAATCTTATTGGCAGAGGCCATCGATATGAGAGAAATAGGAGGGGTTTTGAGATGAGTAGAGAGTTTTTGGGAGTTTCAGTCAATAAGGCAATAAAATAGAACAAGTAGAACATCCGATATAAATAGGATCTATAAATCTAACAACAATATCTTAAGAATATAAAATATGCCCCCCCATCCCCCAATAAGCTGTTGGTGGTGGCAGATAGGGTAAACAAGGGCTGCACACATGAAAGGTATAAATCTGCCGAGTATGAAATGCGGGTGAGGCTTGACAATGCATGCACACAGACTATGGGTGGGCCTTCAGAATGAGCTTGTGAGTGTGTGCATAGGTGATGGTGTGTGATGTGAGTGTTTCGGGCTCCTTCAAGGTTTGCCCGGATTTGAGTGGTGGCTGTAGTAGTTGGGGCAAGCTAGAGAGCATGCATGCATGTGCTCAAAGGAACTAGCCGGTGCAGGTTGGGGCAAAGTTCCAACGTGTGTTTAAGATATGTGTGTGCTAATTATTGAACTTAAAAAACTCGAGTGATAGAGAACAAAGTTGGGGTAGTGGGGGCCAACGTGTGTTTAAGGTATGTGTGCGCTAATGGGGCATAGACACATGTGGGTGAGGCTTGCGCTGTGAGCATGGAGGCTATAGTTGGGCTGTGGGCATGCACCTGTGGGTGTGCATATAGGTGATGGCACACAAGATGTTTGCTTTGTTCTCCTTTGAGGTTTGCATGGATTTGAGAGGTGGCATGATCATGTAAAATCCGTATTGGTTTTCTTGCTCTCGTTTCTTCATTTCAACGTTCCTTCCCTAAAAATTGCCTCCATTTCTCCTCATCCATTGCCTTCTCCCCTTTTTAGCCATCTCTGATTGTTCTAAGGGTTCTTATGCACCTTTGCACCTTATGATTCATGCTTTTGACTTCTGCCTACACTACAAGGAAGTTTTGGAACTTGAAGACAGAGATTGTAATTATTTGATACTTAATGATTTTGGTAAGTATTCTAATTGAGGAGGATGTGTGGTTATAGTATTATTTTGTCTTTAGTTTGTGGCTAAGGACGGACACCTTACCAAAATCCATGCTTCTCGGGTTTGTTTTAGGAATTTGTTTTATTTAAGATGAATATTTTATGATAAATAAACTATGAACACTAGCCAATCTGTGTTTACCTTATTATCTAGTATCTGTAATGTGCAGTTCAATGCTCGCTCAGAGTCCATACGTGAAAAGGCTTCTTTTCGCCGCCTAGTTCCTAAAAGAAGGTGCCTTGTGGCAGTGGAAGGGTATGTTTCTGGAGAACCTGGAACTTTTATATTTATATGAATGTCTGTGTGTTCATCATCTGTCTTTACTCTTGCACAAACACCCTTATAACCTCAGTTCTATGGTAGGTTCTATGAGTGGAAAAAGGACGGATCAAAAAAGCAGCCCTATTATATCCATTTTAAGGATGGGCGGCCACTTGTTCTTGCTGCTTTATATGACTGTTGGGAAAACCCAGAAGGTATGGTTCTTTTATGATCAAGCAAAAGATAACTTTGCCCTAATACTTTGTTTTCACTGTATCAATGATTTTTTTTGTTTCCTCAAAAAAAAAAAGTTTTTAATTTCTTGTACTAGTTTTAGTCTGCATATCCTTTTTTTTTGAACTTCTGGCTGGATATTGACACTAATTTATTTTAGTTTTCTTCACTATCTGGTAATTCAGATATCTGGATTTGATACCTGATATCATTGACCAGATATTGAATGTACTTTACTTCCTAGAAGACCTATAATGTTCTTGATCGATTGATGGATTGATTCATTATTGTTTTTGCAGGTGAATTACTTTACACTTTTACCATTCTTACAACTTCAGCATCTCCAGCTTTGTTGTGGTTGCACGGTCAGTCATCTTTTCTTATTGCTGTTTTAGCTCACGTTTACAGCTGGATTTCAACATCGATAAGACGTGATGGAACTTATTGTCAATCTCTGATGTGGTTGCAATAATTTCTATTTGCTAATTGAAAAGATTATAGTATTAATTCCAAATTGTACAGGGGTGAAATTAAGCTGAGGGGTGGTTTGAGGATTATAAAAAATTCCTACTAGCCTTGATAAAAAACAGAAGAGTGTTAGGACGTATGTGATAGATTTAAGTATCCTCTGAGAAGCAATCATTAGAAGTACATCTATTTCTATATTTCCAAACATCCCATAAAATAGTAGCCATTTTATTTCTCTGTAAGCTTGTGACATCATATGAAAGGAAGATGAATTTGACAAATAAAATACTAGGAGCCGCTTACTTGAAGTTAGTGTCAAATGATATACCAAAAACTCTCCCAAATTCTTGGGTAAAGGGGCAATATATGAATAAATATTCTATGTTCTCTCCTTTTTGAAAATGTCACACATATAGGCTAAGCCACGCTTCTTTGGAGCATATAATTTGTTTAGGTAAGAAACGGATGTCCATTGATATTAAAAGAAGTGAATACGATATCCACCCAATCAAGCCAAGACTTTTAAAAATTATTCCCGATTGGCACTAATCGATAAAATAATAAATTATAGATGAGGGAGAATTTGATTATTTAGTGGCTGATGAGTGATCTGTTTAGATAGGATGCCTGTAATTTTGGGTGACAAAGAACGGATGGATATGTGGTTGAATGATTCTTCATCGTCCAAGTATGATACTGTCCTTAAACCATATGAGGCTCCTGATTTGGTAAGAACTTTTTGAAAGGAAAACAGTGACTTATGTTAATAATTAATTAATGTTTAAAATGTAAATGTTAGGTATGGTACCCTGTAACTCCATCCATGGGCAAGCCTTCATTTGATGGGCCAGACTGCATCAAGGAGGTATCTCATCTCTCCTGTTTTTTTGACTTGATTTGTAGCTTTTCTATCCTAGTCAAAGTCAAAAAAGTCATAGCATGTTGCTGGATAAAATTTGAGTTACATTACTCTCGTAGATTCAGTGATGATTTAGTTCCTTCCTCCAATAACAATTTATCTGCGATCTATTTTTGTTTATTCACGTTTCTCGCCTCCAGTGGAACACTTCAGCAAGTTTGTTTGTTTGTTCTTCTAAATTTTATTTTGTTTTCTGGTTTATCATGATTGATGATCGTATATATTATCTGTATAGAAATGTACTTTCGTGGTTATTGAAGTAGTAGATATAATACATAGATCAAAGCTCATTTTAGTGCTTCTTTTCGGGCTTTTGCAAGAAATTATTTGTGCAATGATGTGATTTCTTCTTGTTCTTGATATTAGATAAAATATTAGTGCGCCAAAGTGATGATTGAGTTTGTTGATAGGGAATGTTCCTGCCCTGTTGTGAATGTGACGAATGTTGTATAGTTGATACATGAATGGAATTCGTTTGAGAGACAATCTTTGGGCCAAAAACAAAAAGTTCTACAGAATGGTCAAATAGCATTATTTTGTCTTCAATTCTGTTTTGGAATAAGATGAAAATGACTGGAGTTTATATTATTCGTATACCAATCTGTTTGTTTAGACTTTGAACCTGTCTTCTTCTTCTGGTGAAGTGACACTTGAAATTTGCTTTATCAATAATGAAAATAACTAGGATCTCACTTTGAAGTTTTCACTGTAGGTTTACAAATTCACAATGATGATGTGGAATGGGTATTAAAACTTTGGCCTTAAGGTCATCAATATTTTTTGTCATTATCGGACCAAAATATGGAACAATTATGTTCATTTTCTACATTTAGAGTTTAATATATAGGCATATATTAAAGACAGAATTTTAATGCTTGCACTCTTCTTTGTCTGGTGTGCAAGTTTGACTTTTCTGTTGCATTTTCTCTTCCACCCTTTTATATATAGGCATAAATGAAACTCCTAAACTAAAAATAGTAAAATTACACCTAAGGATAAAGACTAATAAGCTCGTACATTTACACATACTAGAACATCTTTAGCTACTGAGCTGTGCTGAAATTGGTCACCTATATCATTTATTAGAAAGAAACTGGCAATTTATTTAACGAGCTTTCATATCTGTCAAATGAACACGACAGTCTCAAATATCTTCTGTTTTTTTTCTTTTTCTTTTCTTTTATCTTTTGGGAAATTTGAATAGTAACTTCATCTTCTAAAATATTTTCAAGCATATATTTTTGTAGAAGTTATTATGATTTTAGTTTTCTTTAAAAATATTTGTGAACGTAGCATTTATCAATATGCTTCTATTTCAAGTGATAGTCATAGTCCTCGTTGATTTACAAGAACGGTTAACCTCGTATAGATCAACAAGTAACATTGTTATGTCTTCTTGTGTAGATACAGCTAAAGAATGATGGAAGCAACCTCATCTCCAAATTTTTCTATGCAAAAGAAATTAAAAAGGAACATTCAGACTCACAAGAGAAAACTTCCTGTAACACATATGTGAAGCCTGAGGCATCGCCAAGTCTAGAAGAACACAAAACAGATGTAAATCTTAGAGCTTCATCCGAAGAATCAAAGGATTGTCTTGCAAAGTGTTCATCTGAGACTGCACCAACATGTCAAATAAAACGGGACCGTGAAGACATCTCATCCGTGTCGAAAAGCGGCGTGGATGACTACAGCAAGGTAGGCAGCAGTCCAAAGAAAAGGAAGAAAGGAAACCTGAAGGCTGGTAATGACAACCAATCAACCCTCTTTTCGTACTTTGGGAGGAAATAGATAGGCCTTACGACCCAAAACGAAAAATATTGTCCAGACAGGTATTTGTTAGTCTGCCACTTCTCATGTTTATATATATGTCGTTTAGTCTTTATCTTGCTGTGTTAGATGCTACTGAGGTACGTGGAAGGTCTTTTTTTTTTTTTGTTGAACATTTTGATTGTGTTAAATGCAGTGTTTTCTTGTTGTATGAAGGCAGGCTAATGTAGCTTATAAGGGAAAATTTGATTATGGTCGATCCTTCCGCTGTCCACTAAACTGAACTCTTTCTTATAGGTTTGTAACAGTTTTCCTCTTGCAAAAAAGCATTATGTTATGGTTCATTTGTTACTGGTTTTGCATACTTTTATGTAGGGAAATTACCTTTTTAGTCTCTAATGGTTGGCCGTTGGTTTCAGTTTCTTTCCTTAGCTTAAAAGTTTCAATTTCGTCCATATAGTTATTATCATCATTAGATGGAAAGTGCTTTTTTACCTGTCCGTGGCCGGGCATGTACAATTATTCCGTCATATCTAGTCACTTTCTACCATGTTAGAAAGAAAGAAATCATGAATATATCTTACATATTTTGAGAATCTTAATAAAAAAGTTAAAATGTCATTATGTGATTGTAATTTGAGATTCATTTCATTTTAATCTGAACTTTCTAGGGGACGGGTGAGTATCAAATATTGAAAAATGAGAAATTTTCACAAATAGAAAAAAATGTCAAACTATTTACAAAAATAATGAAAAAAGAAAAAATATTGAGACATTATAAACTTCTATTAGTGCTTATCACACAGTATCAATGGTAGATTTTTCTATCAATTTCTATCATTGATAGACAAGTTCAATCGACCTTTATTAGTTTCTATCAAAGAAGATTAAATTTTGCTAATTTGTATAAATAATTTTTCTTATCTTTTGAAAATCTTCCTTGAAAAATTGACTCGATTGACTCAAACCAATCGAACTAAAGTTGATTAGTTGGGGCCAATTTTGCACATAACAAAATTGCTTGTCGATCGGGTAGGGAGCATAGTGCAGGCTCAAATAGACCACTTTCTGATTGTAAAAACTGAGTACTTTTGTATCTGAAACCACTTTCATCTTCCATCGGTGCATGTATTTGTGATCGGTTTTGGTTTTCTTAACAAAACAATGTGAAGTTGTAAGACTGCCCTAAGAACTGTGTTGAAATATCTCGAAACTGTCTCACCAGACCTCGAAAAGTTTCTGCGTACCACTCGATTCTTGACATCGTGTGCAAGAATGTGTAGGAATATCACAACCATCTCTTCGACGTCCATACATCTTGTTGG
>NC_052357.1:30308390-30314199 GCF_009727055.1 Benincasa hispida
GCGAGTTGGTAGTGAAAGCAAAGAATCAAATAGTGCTCGTTGCAAATACATATTTTCCAATAGAAAAAAAAAAAAAACAATGAGGATTTTCGCTCATGAGGATTTCATGAGCGAAATCTCTCGAGATGCGAGCTCATTTCTAGGCGAATTTCTTTTAGAGCGAGATCCTCATCACAAAATTAGCGAGATTCGGCCCCACATTCTAGCGAGATTTTTTCTAGAGCGAGATCCTCACACAATTAGCGAGATTCACCCATATTTCTAGCGGGATTTTTTCTAGAGCGAGATCCTCATCACAAAAATTAGCGAGATTCGGCCCACATTTCTAGCGAGATTTTCTTCTAGAGCGAGATCCTCCAATAAAATTAGCGAGAATTTACTTCTAGAGCGAGATCCTCATCACAAAAATAGCGAGATTCAGCTCACATTCTAGCGAGATTTCCTTCTAGAGCGAATGTTTCCCATCATAAAATTAGCTGAGATTTACTTCTAGAGCGAGATCCTCATCACAAAATTAGCGAGATTTAGCTCACATTTCTAGCGAGATTTCCTTCTAGAAGATTGACCTCATCACAAAATTAGTGAGATTCAACCCGCGAGATTTCCTTCTAGAGCGATGATCCTCATCACAAAATTAGCGAGATTCAGCCACATTTCTAGCGAGATTTTCTTAGAGCGAGATCCTCATCATAAATTGAGCGAGATTTCCTTCTAGAGTGAGATCCTCATCACAAAATTAGCGAATTTCACTTGTGCAGGGTTGAAATTTCGACTTATGTACAATCCTTTATACATATTGTTTCCAGTTTTTTCTTTTGTTTGTCGAGTTATGTATGTCGAAACTTCAACCCATGACAACCCTAATATACATATTGTTCCAAGTTTTTTCTTTGTTTGTCCCGATGTTTGTCGAGTTCTCAACGTTCGACCTCTACTATCCAATCCTCAACCCTCGACTTCTAGCAAAACAACAATATTTCTCTAATATAAAAGGTCTAATATTTCTCTAATATAATAAGTTTTGAAAACAACCATATTAATATAAAAAGTCCTAGTTTTGAGGGGATAAAAAATGAGAGTTTTGAGTGGGTAAAAAAGGGGATTTTAATAACCTATAGGTTTTCTTTATGGGCTTAACAAACATGGGTAATAAATACCCACCCAACTCAATTCAACTCATACCCATTTATCAAACACCCCTTAAATTTCTTCATTTCTCCCCCGCTGTTACTCCTTTCTTGTCTTTTCACAACTCTTCTTCAAATTTTCTCCTTTCTTCGTTTTCCCTTTTTCTCTTTCATTACTTCTTTCTTTTCTTAAACCTTCCACATTTTTTTTCCTGTTCAAATCGTGAGTCACAAAATCAACTGTTGACAGATTGGTGGTTGGTGTCAATTTTTTAAAAAACGATGTCGACAAAGGCGGATTTATGAAAGGATTAGAGGCACGTGGCCCCTCACGTCGTGTCATTATATATATATATATGTATATATATATTAAATATAAAATATTTATTTATAAATGACATATATATTATGGTGTGTCCCTCCCGAGACAGAAAAAGGCTTGGGGCAATTGCAACTTTAATAATAATAATAATAAAAAAATAAAATTGGGTGTGTGTTCTTAAGTTTTGTTTTTTTTTTGCAAACATGTCAAAAAACTTTCGCCTGAAAATTTGATTGCTTTCTGATTTCTATGTGATTATTATGTGATTGCGATCAGATTTCTATGTGATTGTTATGTGATTGCTATCTGATTTCTATGTGTTTGTCACACCTGCAATTACAAAAAAGTTGAAGTCATGACTTTGGTTTCTTAAAATGTATTTGCCATACAATACAATTTTTCAAAAGGCTTTGCTCTAGTTGTGGTGGTGAGTCTTTAGAAACCTGGGGACTAGAGATATCCACAAGGCGGAGCAGGGATGGGGAAGCCTTCCCCATCTCCGTTCCCACCCTCCTATTCCGTTCCTTGTCTCTGCGAATTTCTTTGCGAGAAACGGGGTGGGGATTCCCCGTGGGGAAAAATTCTCCGCCTTTATTTTTCTCTAACATTTTTTAAAATTTCAATTAAATATTTTTTTTTACAATTCTTTAAACATTTTCAATGGAATTTTCATTTAATTAAAATATTATCAATTTTACTAATTAAAACAATAATACACATGCAATTTAAAAAATATAATTAAAATGTTAAAATCTCATAATTTGTAAAAATTAAAATTCAACATTTAGAGCATAGTAACTTAAATATTACAAACATATAAAGAATTAAAGTAATAAAAATCTTGAACTTAAATAATTAAAACATCCATAATTATCTTAATAAAGTCTACAATATTAATATGAATATATATATAAAATGTCGGGGCGGGACGGGGAATCCTAGAATACACGGGGAATGGGGGAGGGAGTGAGGAATTTTTTTTCCCCATTTATAATCTGGGGCCGGGGCGGGTCTCCGCGGGCCCCGATTCCACATATTTTTTGGACATCTTAACTGGGGACTGGAGTTTGAGACGATTAAGAGGCACTTGTTTTTTCTTTTTTTAAAACCAATTTTTGTTGCTTAAAATTTCACATATATTTGTATAATAGCTTAAAAGACTTCATTCCATTTTTTTCCACATATGTCCATGTTTGTTTACAAATTTTTAAAATTTTAGGCTTGTTTGTAAACTATTTGATTATTGATTTTTAGTTTTTGAAAATTAAGGCATATAAACACCATTTTCACATATTATTTTTTTGCTTTGTTATTTTCTTTACTATTATTTTAAGATTACATTCAAGTCATTACAAGTTTAACTCTTAGTTTTTAAAATCCTGTCTAATAAATATCTAAACTTTCAATTTAGAATCTAAAAATCTTATAAAATATTAAAAATACTTAAAAACTAATTGTTGTATTAGATAACAAATTATTTTTATTTCTAATTAAATCTCATAATTTCAATTTTGTAGCCAATAGTTACATTTTTTATTAGTTTTATAAAAATTATTTAGTACTACATATTAGTTGTCAATGATCTAGTTTATATCTTTTAAAGTTTAAGAACTATATATGACACAAATTTTGATGTTAATGGGCAAGAATTTTAATGTTATATAAAGTTGTGTTCTGTAACATGAAATTTTGGATCTACCACTTTCCATAGGTCACTCAGTTATGATCGTTTTGGCGATATTATATTATTTGAATATTATATCGATGTATCTAAAATTATATTTATATGAACTTGTGCCTCCCATTACATAAAATCTTGGATCCGCCACTGGATGTCGACTAACTAAAGATCACCTAAAGTACTTTCTGTTGGAGTTGATGCACTAAATCTCGTGGATCCTATAGTTTGTAATTGTAATATACAAACATTTTATTTATTTAATAAAATATGAGATGTTTTATTTGACATTTAGTAGCATTAACCCACAAACCAATAAACTAACATCCAAGGATATCTTTTGTAGCTTAAACATGTATGTAGAGACATACAAGTGGATCATGTTTAAATAATAACCTAAATGGTCTGTAGTAGATGGATAAGGCTAGATACCTTATCTTGGTGACACTACGAATACGACCCGTTCTGTAGATGTTACAATTGTTGTAAAGTGCCACAAATGATCTGATCCTGATAATTCATGTGGAGACATGTGAGCGAGGGTATTCTATACAAAGTGGTTTGTATAAGACCAGACCATGAAATGACTAGTCTCATTATATAACACCGTTCATAATAGAGACTTACATTTCATGAGGATGACCATAGGTGACATGACCTGAATCCTGAGTGAGTTGTGAGCTCCTACCTACGAAGGCGGTCCTTTGATTTGTATGGGTGAGAGTAGCCAGATTGTCGACTCAATAAACCTACCATTTTGGGGATCCGTCTGATTGGGGAATTGGGAACACAACTACACAAGACGAAATTCTCTTGTTCCCTAACATCTAGTAGAGTAGATAAATTGCTCCCTTAAGGGCTGATTTCGGGGCTTGAATAATGTGGCGCCACACCTTTGCTTGGTCCGATAAGGGTTTGGTCATAGTTGGACTATGACTTATTGTTCATTAGAGAGATTAATGGTACTTAAGAAGTTAGATGAATGTGCAAAATGATAATTTTGGCCCAACTGTACTTACAACCAATTTGTGAAGGGTCATCGTACCGTTGACTGATTATCCAATGCACACATAAATATATCTGGAGTACGAAGAGTGCAACTATCGGTTTTTAATGGAGTGACAGACAACTAATGGATGTTGAATAATTTAATTAAAGGAGTTTAATTAATTATTCAAGTACCATTGGAGCTTTAATTTACAGGTCTATAAGGCTCCTTTGTAACTCAACGGAGATTATTGAGAATCAATTTTGGATTAATTTGAATTGTTTAAATTAATTGAGAGAATTAATTATATGTGATATAATTAATTTAACTTAATTGTGTATGATATAATTAATATAATGTATTTGATACATTATAATATAAAATTTATTTGAGAGGTAATAAATATTTGAATATGGTTCAAACGTTAATTATGTGAATTATATTCATATAATCAAATTTAGTATAAATGAGATTTATATTAAATACCATGCATTAATGAGAAAATCAAAATTATAGGTTATATTGTATTTGATACAATATAAAGCTATAGGTCATGTGTATATATGATATAACATATTCTTGATCGTTAGGTGAAGTATACGATCGTGTAGGAAAATGTAAGACCTTAACACTAAATCTAAAGTGGGAGCTTAAATAGAGAAGAAAAATCCTAAGTAAGGATATTGGACCGAAGAGTGAAAAACATTAATATTAAATTATCCAAAAAGGTGACCAATGGGCCAACGCATATGGAGGGCTTAGGCATGTTAAACGCAAGAGTGCATGGAGAATGGAAGCAAGAAGACTTGAAAATTGGCTTAGGGCTTGCATACAACAAATGCAAAGGTATCTAGACACGGGTAGGAGGCATGCGTCGAGTGGGCATGCCAAGTGCACAGGCCATGCGTTGATGACAAGCGCACAGGCCATGCGTCGATGCCAAGCGCACAGGCCATGCGTCAAGGCCAAGCGCGCAGCCCATGCGTCGAGTAGGTATGCCAAGCACCCTGCCTATGCGTCGAGCGGGCAAGCCGGACGCCCATCCTATGCGTCGGGCGCTGCCAAGTCTGCCGAGCATCTATGCATCGATGCCTTATGCCAAGCGCACGCCCATGCGGCGAGACACACCCACGCGCCGAGTGCGTCTATGTGGCCAAGCAAGCAAGTGCCTAGGCAGCACGCCCATGTGTCGATGGTCAGCGCCGTGCATCCATGCCAAGAAGGCCGATCAAGCATACCTAGCAAGCCATGCGTCGAGGGTGACGCCACTCTATGCCGTTGTAATGGCCAACTCACGCTAAGTGAAATTCAATGAGGTAAGTTGATGCGTTAAAAGACAAAGAGTAAGGCTAATTGATGGAAAAGGAACTCCAAGGGAAGATGCCAATAGTATACGATAATAAGTTTAAACAATTTAAATGGAGGAATATGTTTAAGTATTTAAGTGATTTAGGTGGCAAAAGGAGGTTCACACAAAATTCTAGCAGGAGGTGGACAAAGGAATTTCAGCATGGAGGTCTTATCACCCTAAGCAAGGAGGTGGGTGAAAGAGATTACATGCAAAAAAGGAAATTTTGGCTGGTAAGTTAAGGTGAGAACAACTCAAGGCTAGGAGTGAGTAGCTAAGTGTTGGCAGCTCACAAAGTGAGACAAATGGGAGTTGAGTCATCAACAAGGGGGTGATTTGGAATGGC
>NC_052357.1:30314951-30455735 GCF_009727055.1 Benincasa hispida
ATAATGATAATTTTGGCGTATTTTTGAAGCGATTATTTGATTGATATAACATAATTAATTGAGTAAATTTCCTTGTTATGGAAGGAATTCTCAGGAAGGTATGTCTCAAGGTGATTTCAGTGGAAAAACTTACTTGCAGTGAGTGGTTATTTAGTTTTATACATTGATATGTGAATATATGCATATGTAAGTGCAAAATGCATGCTGATGATGTTATGCTGCTTACCATGATATTGTCTGTGAAATTTCTATGGAAACTGAGATTATACTCGGACTACATAAGTTAGCATGCTTAAAAAAGGTACTTGGCGGAAAAATATAGTCGGCCTCGGTCGGCGGGAAATAATAGTTGATGACGACCGGTGGGAAATATAGTCAAGTTACCTAAGCATGACTAGCGGGAAAAGAATTGTCGATGTGCATATTGACGAAAAAAGTGGGTTATAGGAAAGTTTCCATAAAAAGTTGTTATGATTGGTAGTATGTACATGATATGAACATGCTAAGTATAGCATGGAACTAGAGGATGATGATTGAATGAAATTACATATGATCATGCATAAATTATACTGAAATTGTAATTATGTAATTGATTTCCCAAAAGTATGTTTTGCAAAGTGATTATTATTTTAAAAGCACCACTCACTGGGCTTAGTAGCTCATACTCTTCCAAATGTTTTCTTCTATCCCCCCCCTCCCCCAGGTAGCAAAGCGGAGTGTTCAGGAAGGAGTCTACAAACCATCAAAACATCAGGAATTGATAAATTCTCAGGGCACGGCTCGGATCATGTGATAAAGGAACATAGGAAATTGAACTATATGTATGAAACTTAGATAAATTATGGTAAACATGTTAAAATCTTTAATAGATAAGGGGGGAAATGTTAAATTAAAATGTTGTTTTGGAATACTACTGATGTACCCTCATGCTCCCTTCCAAATCTTAGGGCTAAGGCTAGGGAGGGGGTGTGACAAAAAAGGTAAGTAATTGTCTAAACGATCGTGTAGGAAAAGCTAAGTTATCGTCTAATAAATGTCAAACGCTAAACGATTGCTTAGGAAAAGGTAGACGATCATTTAGTAAATAGCGCGCGTGGATGTAAGCGTTAAGCGATCACTCAGCACTATCATATAGGTAAGCGATCGTTCAGGACTATCGTATAGGCACTGGTTTTACTAAGCGATGACACATTTCAACACAATGTCCGCGCATCCAATGCTTAACACACAGTGAGCTATTTAAGTGTCTCAAAGCGATTCTTCACCTTACTCATCTGTTATGAAAACATAAGAAACGCTGGCTTATTATCTCTTAACCGTCCAATTAATAGACAAAGAATATAATCACATTATATTCATAACCTATGGATTAATATCATATATTAATCATAATATTTTTCCTCCATTAGATATAAATCATATGTATATCCAATTTCCTCCAAATTAATGTATCTCATACATAAAGTTAATTATATCATATATAATTAACTAGTTCAATTATATCATATATAATCAAACTCCCTCTTATCAATTTGAACATTTCAAACTGACCCAAAAACTGATTCTCAACTTGTATCCAAGCTACCAAGGGGATCTTATGAACCTATGACTCAAAGCTCCAACAGTACGTGAATAACTGACTAAACTCTTTAGCCACGATATCCACCATCCGTTAACTGCCAGGCATTCCACTAAAGATTGAAAGTTGAACTCTTCTTACCATAGATATATTTCTATGTCCATTGGATATAACCAATCATCAGTACGATGACCCTTCACAGATGCTCGTAAGTACGACATGCCAATTTACCGTTTTGCCCATGTAGTTACAGCTTACTCCTTAAGTACCACTGATCTCTCTAATGAACAATACAATATAGTCCTACTATGTGTGAATTGAAGGATCTCTTACCGAAGAGTTCCATGAGCGCGTTCGGATCGCTCCGGTCTCACCGTGACCAAAATACACATTATATATTCAAAACATACAGTTATGCAAACAAATCTTAATTAACGGCATGCTAAGAACAAGATATAATAAGGGAAAGAGTGCCATACCAGTTGATGACGATCTTCAATCTTCGGCACTCAACACAGCGGAATATCTCCACGCGATATACTAACGGCCAGCAGTAGCGTCAACAACAGCAACACGAACAACCACACGAACACAAACGTCGCGGGGACGACACCACCAGAAAAGAGCCCCGGGTACTCTCAGAGTGAGAACCCAAAGCGTGGTCTTTGGTGAATTTGGTAGAGGAAGGAGGAAAACCAGATCGTGTAGGTGATAAGCAAGTGGGAGGGAAAAAGCGCTATCACATAGCAAAATGCTTATCGTTTAGGAGAAGCTACACGATCCTGTAGGTTTTACTAAACGATCGTTTAGGAAATGGTATATGAACGTTTACTAAAATCGGCACACTATACGATTGTTTAGAGAAGCTATGCGATCGTGTAGGAAATAGTGTATGATCATTTAGGTGCGAGGTGGACGATTGTTCAGGCGGAGAAGAGCTATCGTATAGGCTCTCGATTCTCTTAAGTGATCGTTTTTCTTTTCACCAGCGCGAGCTCTCTTTTCTCTTTGGGCGTACTATCAAAACGAAAACTATTTTCATTTTAATTCATCGGTTATAATAATCGACGCTGCCCCACTAACCCACGTTCGAACGTGAATTTTGGATTAATTATCATATAATTAACCAACTAATTAATTAATAAATATAATCATATTATATTTTTATCCTATAGTTTAATATCAATATCCATATAGTATTTTCTTCATCTACTTGATATAAAATCATATTTTATATCTAATTTCCTCCAAAATAATGTATCTCATACATTTAGCCAATTATATCATATATAATTAACCAGTCAAAATTATATCATATATAATCGAAACTTCCTCTTGTCAATTTGAACATTTCAAATTAACCCAAACTCTGGTTTCTCAACTTTATCCAAGCTATCCAGGGACCTAATGAACCTGTGGCTCGAAACTCTAATGGTCCGTGAACAGTTGACTAAACTCTTTAGCCACGAGATCCACCATTTCGTTAACTGTCAGACATTCCACTAAAGACCCACAACTGAACATCTTTACCATAGATATATTTATGTTTCCATCGGATATAACCAATCATGAGTACGATGAACTTCATAGATGCTCTAAGTACAGCTGAGACCAATATACGTTTTGCCCCTGTAGTTACATCTCACTCTTTAAGTACCACTAATTTCTCTAATGAAATATTACAACATAGTTCAACTATGTATGAACACCTCTCGAGCCAAGAGAAGGTGTGTGGCGCCACATCGTTCAAGTCCTTGAATCAGCCCTTAAGAGAGCTATCTATCTACTTTACCCTGCCTCAGGGAAGAAGTGAATTTCCATCTTGTGTAGCTGAGTTCCAGCTCTCAAATCAGACGAATCCCAAATGGTAGGTTTGAATCGGCGACCTGGCCACTTGCACCCATACAAATCAAAGAACCACCTTCAATGCAGGAGTTCCCAGCTCACTCAGGATTGAGGTCATGTTACCTTATTGTCATCCTAGTGAAGTGAAGTCTCTGTCATAAACGGTGTTATATATAATAGTTATTAACCACTTCGTGGTCAGGTCTTAATACAAACTCTTTGTATAGACGCCCCCGCTTGCATGTCCCCACACGAGATGATTAGGATAGACCATCTGTGACAAATCACAACATTGTGACCATTCCACAAGCGGACCGCATCCGTAGTGTTACCAGGATAAGGTTTCCCTCCTATATTCATATACTACAGACCATTTTGGTTATCACTCAAGACATGATCCACTTGTATGTCACTACATACATGCTTGAGTCACATATAGATAATCGGGGATTTTATATTTATTGGTTTGTGGAAAAGTAAATAAAACAAGCAACTGAGCAAAAATACAAGATGTAAAGTAAATATCATATATTAACAACACAAGCATTCGTACAAACTGTTTACAAACTACAGGACACGAGACTTTAGGGCATCTACTCCAACATGAACACCTTTTGGGCCATGAGAAGGTGTGTGGCGCCACATTATTCAAGCCTTAGGATCAACCCTTAAGAGAGAAATCTATCTACTCACCTGCTTGAGGGAAAGAGTGAACTCCATCTTGTGAAGCTGAGTTCTCAGTTCTTAAATCAGATGAATCCTCAAAGTGGTAGGTTTGAGTCGGTGCTCTAGCCCCTCGCACCCATGCAAATCAAAGGACCATCCTCAATAATAGAAGTTCCCAACTCACTTAGGATTAAGGTCATGTTACCTATGGTCATCCTAATGAAGTGAAGTCTCTGTCATGAACAGAGTTATATGATGATACGTTAACACTTCGAGGTCAGGTCTTATACAAATTCTTTATATAGGATTCCCCTGCTCGCATATCCCCCACACGAATGATCAGGATCAGACCATTTGTGCCAAGTCACAACACTTGTAACTATTCCACTAAGCAGGCCACATCCATAGCGTTACCAGGATAAGGTTTCCCTCCTATATTCATATACTACAGACCATTTTGATTTTCACTTAAGACATGATCCACTTGTATGTTACTACATACATGCTTATGTTACATGAAGACAACTAGAGATATTAAGTTTATTGGTTTATGGTAAAATAAAAACATCTAATTGTGCAAAGTCAACAAGTGAAGTAAATATCATATATATTATACATCACAAGCATTCATACAAAATTGTTTACAAACTACAAGACATGAGACTTTAGGGCACAAACCCCAACATGTAATTCTTTAGTTTTGAGTCATTCGTGAGTTTTTCGGTGGATTTCTAGAGAAAACGGGGCCAAAATTGGAGGACAGTCGAAGGACTTTGCAACTTTACAGTGGCTACTATACAGTAGCATTGCAACATTGCAAACGACGAACGAAAGAGTTTTTCGTAGCGTTGCAATGCTAGGTCACAACGTTGCAACACTCCGATAAGGAAAAATTTTTCCTATTTGCGTGCGGCTCGATTCGAGTTGCAGGGTGTTCACGTCTGGTTTGCTTGGTTCGAACGGTTGAGGTCTGGTTCGGGTGCTGGGTGGTCCAGTTCGTGCAGTTCAAGGTCTGGTTGGCTTGTTTTGAACCGGTTAAGCTATTAATTTGTAATAGTTAGTTGTTTTTAAATTAATTAAATTAATATAAGTGTTATATTAATTTAATTAATTATTTAGGAGTCCAATCCCGACCCAATAATTGTTTTAAATTATGCATATGATGTATGATTTAATTTATATAATTATATGTCATAATGTATGCCATATATTAAAATTCCACCATAGGTTATGCATTATTTATGCATCATTTATATTATAAATGTTATAATATATAGTTCCATGATTTAATTTTATAGCATACTCATGCATCATATAGTATAAATGTTATAATATATATTTGCATGTATTAATAACATAGCCATGCATAATTTATATTATAAGTATTATAATATATAGTTAAATGTATGGATATACGTATGTATGTTATTGATTATTTCATTACTTTAATATTAAGTGTTATGTATGTTAAGTAATGAAATGAAATTGCATGAAACATGCCACTACTTTAAATTATTTTATAATTGTTATAATTTACCTAAATATGCTTTCACATTCAATAATTAGTTTTAATGACTTCCACAACACTAAATTTACTCGCCGCGGACAAACTTACTGGCAAAAATTACACAACATGGAAAAACACAATCAACACAATATTAATCATCGATGACCTGAGATTTGTCCTTATGGAGGATTGTTCTTTTGTTTCTGCTCAAAATGCTTCTCTTGAAACATTCATGAGACATATGAGCGTTGGGTACAGAGAAATAAGATGGTCCGATCGTATACTTGGCAAGCCTTTCTGATGTCTTGGCCAAAAAGCTTGAGCCCATGGTCACTGCCCGTGAGATCATGGAGTCCCTACGGGGGATGTTCGGACAACCGTCTGCACAACTCAGGCATGATGCTCTGAAAAACATCTTCAATGCCCGTGTGCAAGAAGGGCATCAATTAGAGAATACGTTCTCAACATGATGGTCCACTTCAACGTGGCGGAGATGAATGGGTCTGTCATTGATGAAGCTAGTCAGGTTAGCTTTATACTGAAATCTTTACCTGAAAGTTTCATGCAGTTCCGTAACAATGCTGTTATGAATAGGATTGACTACAACCTAACCACTTTACTCAATGAGCTACAGACCTTCCAATCCTTGATAAAAACTAAGGAATAGAAGGGTGAGGCAAATGTTGTTTCATCATTTAAGAAGTTCTATAGAGGTTCAACCTCCAGAAATAAGTTTGTACCTTCTTCTTCCGGCACCAAAAAAAGGAAGAAGAAGAAAGGTGGAAAGGGGAAAACTAACCAAGAAGAAAGGTGGAAAGGGGAAAACTAATCCACCAGTTTCTACCTAGAGGGGCAATAAGACCAAGACTGCAAAGGGAGTTTGTATCCATTGTAACCAGCAGGGACATTGGAAGAGGGATTGTCCCAAATACTTGACAGAAAAGAAGAAGGCCAAGCAAGATAAATGTGATTTACTTATGTTGGAGACTTTTTTAGTGGAGAATGATGATTCTGCCTGGATAATAAATTCAGGCGCCACTAACCATATTTGTTCTTCATTTCAGGGTATTAGTTCCTGACAACAACTGAATACTGGGGAGATGACGATGCGTGTTGGAATTGGGTACGTTGTCTCTGCTAGGGTAGTGGGAGAACTCTGGCTTACTTTATAGAAAAATTATATTTTGCTGTCTTTAATACTGAAATGTTTAAAATTGCGATAACTCAGACTAAAAACTTAAAATTTCTCCTAAGGAAAACATCCATCTTTGGCACCTAAGATTAGAGCACATAAATCTCAATAGGATTGAAAGATTGGTCAAGAATGGACTTCTAATTGAGTTAAAAGAAAACTATTTACTTGTATGTGAGTCATGCCTTGAAGGAAAAATGACTGAAAGATCTTTTACTGGAAAAGGTCAAAGAGCCAAAGAACCATCAGAACTTGTACATTCAGACCTCTATGGTCCGATAAATGTTAAGTCAAGAGAAGAGTTTGAATATTTCATCACTTTTACTGATAATTATTCTAGAAATGGGTATGTTTATTTAATGCAACATAAGTCTGAAGCTTTTGAAAAGTTCAAAGAGTTTAAGGCTGAAGTTGAAAATGCATTAAATAAAACCATTAAATTTTTTTGATCTGATCAAGGTGGAAAGTATTTGGATCTTATATTCCAAAACTATTTGATAGAATATGGAATAGTATCCTAAGTCTCAGCACCTGATACACCTCAGCAGAATGGTGTATCAGAAAGGAGAAATCGAACCTTGTTGGACATGGTTCGGTCTATGATGAGTTATGCTTCCTTACCTGACTCATTTTGGGGTTATGTCGTACAGACTGTAACTTACGTTTTGAACCGTGTTCTGTCCAAAAGTGTTATCGTCGTTTTGGGGTTATGTCGTACAGACTGTAACACCTTTGGAATTATGGAATGGTCGTAAAGGTAGTTTACGTCATTTTAGGTTCTAGGGATGCCCAACACATGTGCTTGAGGAAAATCTTAAGAAATTGGAATCTTGTTTAAATTTGTGCCTATTTGTAGGTTATCCTAAAGGGACGAGAAGTGGTTACTTCTACGATCCTAAGGATAATAAGGTGTGTGTGTCGACAACCGCTACCTTTCTAGAAAATGACCACATAAGGGAGTATAAACCCTACAATAAGATTGTGTTGAGCGAACTTTCCAATGAAACTATTGAACCTTCTGAATGAACTCTTAAACAAGAGTATCCATGAGCGGATACGGATATTTCCAATTTCATTGCGACAGAATAACCACATATATATTCTAACAAATAGATATGCATTGTAACACTAATTATAGACATGCTTTAACAATTAAAATACAAAAGACTGAGTAAATGTACCAGTTGAAGACAATCTTCACTCAAACTCAGTCCTAGCAAACTCCTCTACGCTCCTTATCGCCCAACAATTAGTCGCCTAACAGCACCACGATCGTCTACATGATCGACAATGCACGAACCAATAGCAACCGGGGATGACACCACCACTTGAAGCCCGCGGTATTCTCGGAGTGAGAATCCAAAGGGTGGACTTTGATGGAATTTGTAGAGGGAGGAGGAAGAGATGATCGTATAGTACGAACAAGCAAGTGGGAGATAGTAGATGACTATCGTATAGTCGGGTGCTTGTCATTTAGAGAAAGGTACAAGATCATGTTGGTTTTACTAAGCGATCTTCTAGCAAATAGTAAGCAAATTTTTAGGTCTGCTTGGTGTGCTAAGTGATCATTTAGAAAAGGTAAGCGATCATTTAGAAATCCCATGCGATCGTTCAGTACGCGGGTGTGTGATCGTTTAGGACGATGGGCGCTATCGCATAGGCTCTTAATGCTAAGCGATTGTAAAGTTTTCACACCGTGAGCGAATTTTGGAATCATTTACAAAATGAAAACAATTTTCATTTTATTCTTCAGTTACAAGAACCGAATTCGATCTTCCCACTTTCGCACGATTCCGAAGAAATTCTCGACCAATTATTTCATAACCGCCTAATTAATTAATTAATGAATATAATCATATTATATTCTTAACCTATACTTTGATATCGTATATCTACTATAGTAATTTCTCTTCTACTTGATATAAATCATATTTATATCCAATTTCCTCCAAAATAATGTAGCTCATACATTTAGTCAATTATATCATATATAATTAACCAGTTCAACTCTTGTCAAGTATAATTGAACTCTCTCCTCTCTACAGTATGTGAATAGCTGACTAAACTCTTTAGCCACGAGATCTACCATCCGTTAATTGCCAGTCATTCCACTAAAGACCAACAGTTGAACTTTTCTTACCACATATATATTTATGTATCCATTGGATATAACCAATCATGAGTACGATGACCCTTCACAGATGCTTGTAAGTACAATTAGGCCAATTTACTGTTTTGGCCCTGTAGTTACATTTCACTCCTTAAGTAACACTGATACCTCTAACGAACAATACAACATAGTCCAACTATGTGTGAACACCTCTCGGGCCAAGAGAAGGTGTGTGGCACCACATCGTTCAACCACTGGAATCAGCCTTTAAGGGAGCTATTTATTTACTTGCCCCTGCTTCGGGGAAGGAGTGAATTTCATCTTATGTAGCTAAGTTCCTAGCTCCCAAATCAGACAAAACCCTAAAGTGGTAGATTTGAGTCGGCGACCTGGCCACTCGCACCCATGCAAATTAAAGGACCACCCTCAATTGTAGGAGTTCCCAATTTACTCAGGATTGAGGTCAAGTTACCTATGGTCATCCTAGTGAAGTGAAGTCTTTGTCATGAACGGTGTTATATAACGAGACGTTAACACTTCGTGGTCTGGTCTTATACAAACTCTTTGTATGGGAAGCCCCCGCTCGCATGTCCCCTACACGAATGATCAGGATCAGACCATCTGTGACAAGTCACAACACTTGTAACCATTTCTGTATCCATAGTGATAACGGGCAGAAATGCACGTTATCATAGTGCTAAGTTCTTAAACAATGTTGGCTTGTGTTGATAAAATGTGTTATTTTGCGTCCAAAAAGCATTAAGTTATTACATTGCGGTCGCATGCGTTCATGACATAGAAATAGTGGATTTTTGTATTTTTATGCAGAATATGTGTTGACGCAAAGCAGAAATAGCGATCACAGGAAATCATTGGTCAAGGCAGCATTACCGCAAGGCTATGCGGTGATTGTGTTCGCAAAAATTTGCTCAAGAAAGATTGCTGCAACTTGGTCGGTGCAAGTTAGTGGGCGCATCTGGGTGAAAGGCATAATTAATCACGATGGGACAGAAAGCTGATGACGGTCAAATCCGAATTATGTTGACAGCAGCTAACGATAACAAGTACACTTAGATTTTCGGTGGCAAATATTCGGCACATCGGTCAGAGAATTAAAACCATCCCATCTGTGCAATCATAAGACAGAAGCCGCCTTTCACCCCAGAAGCTCTATAAATACCGAAGGCAACCTTCAGAAAAAAAGTTTGGAGAGTTAGAGAATTTTTACTTAGATAGTTTAGCCTTGTTCTTAGATTTTCTTTTGTTTTAAGGCGGAAGCGAGAGAAGGAGGTTGTGTCGACAGATCGTTCCGGTAAGCTTGGGAGAGCGCCGGAAGCTTCAAGATCAGAGAGAGGGCCAGCTTCTGCGGAAGCAGGAATATCTTTTGAACCGAATAAAGATTGCTAGTGTAAAAGCCTCGGTCAGCAAGGGATTGCTACCAGGCTCTCTACCTTTATCTTCCATTTTTATTTTGTACTCAAACTCATTTATCGAAATGGAATTTACTTTTCTATATCTGTTCACGCTCTGTTATTTACGCATGAGTAGCTAAATCTATTGAATAGGTTGAGAAGCATTTAGCTAGCACAACTGGGGATCTTCATTCTATGCGATTATGCTTCATTTGTCCATTAGAGATACTCAGGAGGGTAGTCTAAGGGCAGGATCTAGGTTTGGGAAAGTCAGGTTAGAATCTAGGCTCGAGAGAGTCAGATTAGAACACATAATTAAGAGATAGGAGCTTAGGAATAAGCACTGTTTGCTATTAACGCATCACATGCATCCTAGAGATAGGATATGATTGTGTGCGGTCACCTTGCCTTTGTGCATCTTGCATCATCGCATAGGAAAAGAGTAGAGACTTAGGAATAAGCTCTATGGACACTTTTGCATTCAACATATGCGTTTTAGACTTAGGAGCACCGCATTTGCATTGAAAAATGACTTGTTGTCATGAGTGTAGCATGATCGCATAGTCTAACGCATTCCTAAGTAACGCTAGCTAAAGACCTTGTATGTCACCACATACATGCTTAAGTTACTTAAAGATAACCAGAGATTTTAGGTTTATTGGTTTGTGGTAAAGCAAATAAAACATTTAGCTGAGTAAAATTAAGATGTGAAGTAAATATCATATATTATACATCATAAGCCTTCGTACAAACAATTTACAAAATATAGGACACGAGACTTTAGGGCATCAACCTCAGGTGCTAAGGGAGCCTCGACATAGTGAAGGGGGGGGGGGGTTGCGAACCTGCCTGTTCATTATATGGGTTTAATAGAAACCCTTGCTAGGATCCATTGTCTTACAAGAAGATAATGAAGGATGTTGACAAAGATGAGTGGATCAAAGTTATGGATCTCGAAATGGAGTCTATGTACTTCCATTCGGTTTGGGATCTTGTAGGTCAACCTGATGAGGTTAAACCTATAGATTGCAAGTGGATCTACAAGAGAGAACATGTTGCTAATGGGAAGGTGCAAATCTTTAAGGCTAGACTTGTGGCAAAGGGTTATACCCAAGTTGAGGAAATCAACTATGATGAAACTTTCTTACCTATTGCCATGTTGAAGTCTATCCGGATCCTCCTGTCCATTACCTCATATTATGACTATGAGATTTGACAAATAGATGTCAAGACTGTCTTTTGAATGGCAATCTCGAGGAAACCATTTATATGGAGTAGCCTAAGGGATCCATAACTCAAGGTTAAGAGCAAAAGGTTTGCAAGCTTAATTGGTCCATTTATGGATTAAAGCAAGTTTCTTGATCTTGGAATATAAGATTTGATACTGCGATCAAATCTTATGGGTTTGATCAAAATGTTGATGAACTTTGTATTTACAAGAGAATCATCAACAATTCAGTAGCTTTTCTAGTGCTGTATGTAAATGATATCCCACTCATTAGAAATGATGTAGGTCTACTTACTAAAATTAAGAATTGGCTAGCGACCTAATTCCAAATGAAAGATTTGGGAGAGGTGCAATTTGTTCTGAGCATTTAGATCTTTAGAGATTGAAAGACGAAATGCTAGCCCTATCTCAAGCATCATACATTGATAAGATGCTTGTCAATTTTTCAATGCAGAACTCTAAGAGTGGTTTACTCCTTTTCAGTCATGGAGTCATATTGTCTAAGGAACAGTGTCCTAAGACACAACAAGAAGTTGAGGAAATGAGACAGATCCTCTTTACGTCGACTGTTGGTAGCCTAATGTATGCGATATTATGTACTAGACCTGACATCTGCTATGCAGTGGAGATAGTCAATAAATATCAGTCTAATCCAAAATTTGATCACTAGACCGCCGTTAAGAACATCCTCAAGTATCTACGGAGAATGAAGGACTATGTGCTCATGCGTGGTTTTAAGGATCTGATCCTTATAGGATACACGAACTCTGATTTCCAGACTGATAAGAATTCCAGAAAATCCACATCAGGATCAATGTTCACTCTTAACAGAGGGGCAATAGTTTGGAGGAGCACCAAGCAGGGGTTTATTGCTGACTCCATTATGGCGGCAGAGTACGTAGCGACTTGTGAAGCTGCTAAGGAAGCTGTGTGGCCCAAGAAATTTTTGATTGATCTAGAAGTGGTTTCAAACATGTCAAAGCCCATCACCCTTTATTGTGATAATGGTGATGTTGTGGTTAATTTCCAAGAGCTTAGGAGTCACAAGCATGGTAAGCACAAAGAGCGGAAACATCATCTCATCCGAGAGATTGTGCATCAAGGGGACGTGATTGTCACGCAGATAGCTTCGAAGCACAACACTACTGAGCCATTTACAAAGGACCTCATGACTAAGGTGTGTGAGGGTCTCCTGCAGAGTATGGGTCTATGGGACATGCCACATTTAGTCTAGGGCATGTGGGAGATTTAGTACTGTGCGCGTTTTATGCCCTATTTTATTGTTTTATATGTACTTTTATATTAGTATGACTTTTATATTGTACACCCCACTAGCTTTAAGACAAGTGGGAGATTATTGGGGTTAATGTCCTAAATCTTGTGGGTCCCGTAGTTTGTAATTGTAATGTACAAACATTTTATTTATTTAATAAAATATGAGATGTTTTATTTGACATTTAGTAGCATTAACCCATAAACCTATAAACTAACATTCAAGGTTATCTTTTGTAGCTTAAACATGTATGTAGAGATATATAGGTGGATCATGTTTAAGTGATAATCTAAATGGTCTGTAGTAGATGGATAAGGCTGGGTACCTTATCCTGGTGACACTATGAATACTACCCGTTCTGTAAAAGTTACAATTGTTGTAAAGTGCTACAAATGATCTGATCCTGATCATTCATGTGGAGACATGTGAACGTGATTATTCTATACAAAGGGGTTTGTATAAGACCAAACCATGAAATGACTAGTCTCATTACATAACACCATTCATATTAGAGACTTACATTTCACCAAGATGACCATGGGTGACACGACCTAAATTCTGAGTGAGTTGTGAACTCCTGTATATGACGGCGGTCCTTTGATTTGCATGGGTGAGAGTAGCCAGATTGCCGACTCAAGAAGCCTACCATTTTGGGGATTCGTCTGATTGGGGAGTTGGGAACACAGCTATACAAGACAGAATTCACTCATTCCCTAATGTTGGGTAAGTAGATAAATTGCTTCCTTAAGGACTGATTTCGGGGCTTGAACAATGTGACGCCACACTCTTTCTTGGCCTGAGAGGGGTTTGGCCATAGTTGAACTATGATTTATTGTTCATTAGAAGAATCAGTGGTACTTAAGAAGTTGGATGTAACTACAGGGGCAAAACGATATTTTTGATCTAGCTGTACCTACGAGCAATTTGTGAAGGGTCAACACGCTGTTGACTGGTTATATCCCATGGACACATAAATATATTTGTAGTGTGAAGAGTGCAACTGTCGGTCTTTAGTGGAGTGACTGACAGTTAATAGATGTTGAATAATTAATTAAACTCCATAATGTAATTAAAGGAGTTTAATTAATTATTCAAGTACCATTGGAGCTTCAATCTACAGATCCATAAGGTCCCCTCTGTAGCTCAACATGGATTATTGAGAATCAATTTTGGATTTATTTGAATTGTTCAAGTTAATTAAGAGATTTAATTATATGTGATATAATTAATTTAACTTAATTGTATATGATATAAGATTGCATACAAGTTATGCGATCATGCTACACACAAACAACAACATGTCATCTCTCAATGCAAATGCCATAATTCCTACTTCTAGGACGCATGCGATGTATACAAAAATGTCGATAGGACTTATGTCTAAGTCTCTATTCTTGTCTATGCAATGATGAATGATGCATACATACACAAGGTGACCGTATACTATCATATCCTATCTCTAGGGTGCATGTGATGCATTAATAACAATAGAACTTATGTCTAAGTTTCTATCTCTTGCTTATGCGGTTTTAATCTGACTCTCTCAAGTTTAGATTCTAATCTGCCTCTCTCAAGTTTAGATTCTATCTTTAGATTACTCTCTCCAGTATCTCTAAAGGGTGAATAACGCATACATAAGACAAGATGATCGCATAAACTGTAAATCTTAGGTCATGCTAGCTAAGTACTTCTCAACCCATTCGAAAATTTAGCTATTCATGCGTAGTATGGAGAGATTGAACATAAGTTGAAATGAGATTTCCATTTTCTATAAATAAAATGCAGAATACAGAATAGCAATGGAATGTAGAGATAAGAAGCCCGGTAGCAATGTCTTGCTTCCCGTGGCCTTTTACACTGTTTTTTTCACTCCAACTCTGTCCAGATGAATATTCTTGCTTTCACAAGTGCTGACCTTCTCTCCCTTTGTAGCGCTTCCCAGCAGTCTCCCGATCTGCTCGGGAATGATCTCTCGGCTTCTTTGTCTCTTAGCTCGTCTCCGTTTTCTAAGACTAACGACTCTCTAACTTATTCTCTATTCTATCCATGGCGATCCGATTCTCTTGCTAATTGGTGGCCTTCGGTTATTATAGAGCTCAAGGTGAAGAAGCTTTTCTCTCTAATGATTGCAATGATGGGCGGTCATCAAATCTCCTGCTTTAATGCGCCGATTAATGGTCACTAAAAGTTAAGTGTACTTACTACAGTGTGGCTTTAACGGCTTATCAACTAAATTCGGATTTGACTGTCATCAGCTTTCCGTCCTATCATGATTTATTATGCTGTCACCTTGAGCTGCAGTCTTTATGCGGCCACCTTCTTGAGCAACTTCTCACAACCGCATACAATCGCATGACTTTGCGGTCGCAACCTTTCAAGTGCGCAAACGCCTAATTCCTTGGATCGCAATTTTACTTGCGTCAACGCATTTTTCCTGCACAAAATAAGTAAATTAGCTGCTTTTATGTGATGGGCGCATGCGATCGCAATTTTCTCAGTTTAACACTTTTGGACATGATTTTGTTTATTTTTACCATCGCATTCCCTCATTGTTTTATTATTTTCATTGTAATAATGTGCATTTCTACCCGTTATCAGTAGTCGAGACTTAGCTTTCCCGACGAACTAGAGAATTACTTGGACGTCATTTTGTCCTCTTTTAAATTAGAATTATATCAAATTATTAGGCTTAATATTAAAATTACCAAAGTAGCTTGCAAGTATTTAAGTTCCCATCCTATTTTCCTGATCTTTAAGGGGCCGTTTGGTTGGAGGGAAAAGAGGGTGGGAATGGGAATGGACTTACAAAACCCATGTTTGATTGGTGGGTTTTGTTCATTTGCCTTGGAAAAGATAATTCCTAGGGGCTTTTTCCCACACAAAAGAAGAAATTGAATGCCCATTGAAAAGTGTGGGTTTTCTTTTCTTCTTCCCCTTCCTATCACGAACTTTCTTCCTTCCAACACAGGTGAAAATCGCCTTTTCTTGCTTTTGAGTTACCGGCCATCCTCTCACTTTGAGTTCAATTAGATCATGGTCGAAATTCACTACTATCCGACACTGCTGTCTTTATTCACCATTGTCGTAACAAACTGTTGTCTCTTTCCTCTCTTCAATCTCCAGTCACTGATTTTATGTTGTAAAGAAGGAGGAAGAAAGGAGGCTAAACGATCCTTGTTAAAGACTAAAACGATCGTTGAGAGGTGAAGGCTAAAACGATCGTTGGGAAAAAGGCTAGATGATCGTTGAGAAAAAGATAAACGATAGGACAAGCGTCTACGCAATAGAGGTAAGCATGTAGACGATGCGGTAGTGCACGATTGGGTTGAGCATGTAGGCGACAAAAAGGTGAAGGCTAAACGATCATTGGGAAAAGGCTAGACGATCGTTAGAAAAAGGTAAACGATAGGACAAGTGTCTACACGATAGAGAGGTAAGCGTGTAGACGATGGATAGGAGACTGCAACGATTGGGTGAGAGCATGTAGGCGACAGAAAGTGAAGCTAAACGATCGTTGGGAAAAGGCTAGTCGATCGTTGGAAAAAGGCTAGACGGTCGTTGTCAAAATATTTAGACGATCGTTAGGAAAAAGGTAAACGATAGGACAAGCGTCTAAACTATTGAGTTGAGCGTGTAGGCGATATAATACACGATAGGATGTAGACGATCGGATTGGAAGTGTACACGATGGAGAGTATACGATAGGATGTAGACGATAGAGGAAATTTGCTATACGATAGGTAGAGAGCATAAACGATAGAGAGAATTGATTAAGACAAAATAACATAGTCAATGCCCAGAGGCCGTTTGGATTTAGTAATTCATCTGCAAGAAATGTAAAATTAATATGAAATGTAATATGATTGTATTTGGGCTATTACTAAATTATTTTATTCCCATGCACAACCAAATATAGTCATCCTTGATTCCCAGTAATTTTATTCCCAGACATATAATTCTCAGACATCCTTAATTCCTGGGCATTGAGAAAACCTCAATCCAAACAGCCCCTAATCGTGTTGAAAAGAACCCATTTGTTAGCAATTTTGGTGTTGAAAAGTGATGCAATCTTTAATTAAATTTATTACTTAGTTTAGTTAGGAGTATTTTGGATAATTTAATTTGTAATTCTGTCCATAACATTCTAAATGTCTACACTCGATCTTCTAAATTTGTTTTTGATTTTTCTTTCTTTCGACATATTTTAGTTTATTAGATAGTTTATGAAAATAGTTCATTTAGAACAAAGAAATAATGACTCTTTTTTTTAAAAAAAATAATTTTAATGTGGGAGGTGAGATTTGAACCTTTGAATATTTTACGATCTATAGTCATTTTTGTAAAGATGGAATACCTTAACTGTTTGTTAAATTGACTTTTTAATGACGACTTAAATTTTATACAATTATTATCAAAATCACATTGTTTAGTTAAATTCAACCGTTAGTTAATTATCATCGTAAAATTGGAAAATAATTCGAAACTTTAACTCCTTACAAACCCTACAATCACTCCAATTTTTCCCAACTAATTCTTTTATTTTTGTGTTTATTTGAAATTTTTACTACTATCTCAAAAAACATGCCTTTTTCCCCCTTAAAATATAGGCTACAAATAAAGAAAATTACCACTAATTAGATAAACTTATTATTAAACTCAATAAATCCATACTGAAAATCATTGTGTGATTTCACTTAAGTTCACAGAACAAGAAATTGTACAAAGTATACATAAAAATGAAAGAGAGAGACAATAAGATCATCACCCAAATGAGAAAAAAATGCATTCATCAACTAAGAGGGAACAAAGTTGGACGTAAAAATGGCAAAAGTGAGTAATAAGCTTCTATCAACTTCTCATTTGGAGCCAACTCCATAATCAACCTCTTTAGCATCCGAAATGGCCCGACCACGACCCGAGACCCGAGACAGAACCCTCTCCGCCGATTCCCGAGCCGTATCGTGCTGCTCCGTCGACGTCGTGACCGTCGTCGTGGGCGACACCATCCGACTAACCCAACCGAGTTCGAGCACATGGATATGGCCATGGCTTCTCTCTTCAACATACCTTCAGAAGTTAGTCTTGATCTAGCTTCAATGATATAATGTGTTTTTTATTTTTTTTTATTTTTTTGTAAATTTGAATTTGAATTTGAATCTTCATAATGTGATAATATATATAGATTGCATAAAGGCTCTTGAATAAGTTAATAATGATGGTCATAATGGTTGCAATGATAATAATCATTACATTGAAGGCCTGATGCTTTGATTCAAATTAGGACTTATTTTATATTGTGATTTCTTTTCTTAGGCTTGTGGCAGTCATGATTAACTTTAATAGATCATGAGGCTTAAGATTGAAACTTTAGAATATGAGCTATGATGAAATCCCCATAATTAAATTCTGCCTCATTACTTTGAGTGAACCACTTTATATATGAGCACCATATACCTAATTACCTTTTGATTAAGGAAGATTCCAACTTATAAAAAAAGATTATCTCCCCTAAATAAATATGATTTTGTGAAGGGATGTTAAAGAGGAGAGAGAAAAAGAGAAAATGAGATGGGGTAGGTATAAAAATTTCAAAATTAGGACATGAATGGATGGGATATATATATATATATATATATATAAAATTTTTTGAAGATAGAAAAAATGTGAAACTATTTATATTAAATAAGCAAAAAAAAAAATACACTAATATATATTGATAAACTTCTACAGTGTCTATCACATAGAATCAATGATAGACTTCTATTAGTTTTAATCACTGATAGACATTAATAGACTTCTATCAACATCTATAAAAAAAAAAAAAAATTAAATTAAATTTTGCTATTTTGTATAAATAATTTTTATTATTTTTCTATTTTTGAAAATCTCTCTATATGTATATAAAATTAATAGCTCTTTACGGTGGATAATTTTTCTTATTTTACGGTGGATAATTTCTTATTAATTTTTCTTATAAAATTAATAGCTCTTTACGGTGTATAAATAATTTTTCTTATTTTTCTATTTTTGAAAATCTCTCAATATACATAAAAATTAATAGCTCTTTACGGTGGAAGAACAATGATATGAAGCTTCCAATTATGTCTTTATGACTGTGCTGAAAAAAGTGACCAAACATGGCATTTAATGAACAAACCTACCTCTAAAAATGCTGCAAATACTCAAAATTTGAGTTATGTGTCGCCTGATTTTTACACCATATTATAAAACTGCAAGCGTAAGATGTCAATTAATTTTAGTACAGCGAAATTGAGTGCCGAGTACTATCCTCTGGATTAAGTTTCAAATTAGACTAACTACCTAATTACTAATTAAAATTTTATTTCAATAAAATAAAGATACTATTTCGATGATATTTAACTTTTGGTTTTTCTTATGTAATTCATTTGTTATTACGTTTGCCACTTATATATCATATCAATAAATTGAAAATGAATATCAGTGATATTTAAAATTGCTTTCTATCCGTAATTATTTACATACCTACGTGTTGTGAAGTATATCATTGATTTATCATTGATGGAGGTAGAAATGGTCTCTCAATGATTAAAAAAAAAAAGACATAAGAATAATAGTCTACCAAACATGTATAAATTATTGTTAAAAGGCATAATAGTATATTAAGAATAAAAGGTTACTAGCTAATGAACATATTAATGGTCTATGTATAATATACATATATTTTTTTTTTCATTTAATCATAAAAATAAAAAAATTTGATAAGTGGTAAACTTCTATTAATAATAGAATAAATGAATAAATGTTCTATCAGATTGACATAAAAATGGTTTGTGATAGTGAGCAAAGTATTGTCACTCCACTTTTAAGCTTATATTTTACATAGTTTTTAAATGAAATTTGTACTTTCATGAGTTTATTTATTGAGTATTTGAAGCACAATGGAAGAATTTATGGATAAAATGAAGCTTCTTGAGCATTAAAGGACAAAAATTGAAGAGTTCCACAACGAAAACAAATATATAGTAGTGTTGCAACGCTCAATACAAAAGCAACAACAATTTTGATGAGGTGACAGTGTCGCTTCCCTACGACATTTGATGGAAATGTTAACATAATTACTTTAAATCTATATTGAATAGATTAATCTTAGGATCATTCATGTCAAATTGTCAAGAATAAATAATATACCAGATTCCATTGAGATTGATGATAATTTCAAGATGACGATGACTTTAAGATGACTATTGTCTTTCTCAAGCAAAACTCCGAATGCCCTTAATGGGATCTCTCTCTAGATTAGATTAAGAAAGACCGAGTGCTGATAGTTTTGGTATATTGGGGACCATAGTCCTAAGGTCTTTTTATATACCAGTTCAATTAGGGTTCCCATTAAACTCTAATTAACTAGGAATGAGCTTCTACCCCTTAATTCCATACTCAATTAGGAATCTAGGGTCTTAATTAATTAGATCGCATAGTATGACCCAATCTAATAAAATAACCCAATGTGATAAATTATTAATCCACATATATAGCCCATATTTTAATTATATGTATTATTATTTAAATACGTCTGTGTACCTTATATAATTAAATCACATAAACCTTAAGCGCGCATAAATAGATTATTTCAATAATAGAATTTCCCTTTATTTCAATCTAGTCCATCTTCTGTATTAGCACAGAATCAAATTAGCTTTCGTTACTACCCTTGTAACTAAACATTCCTTGATCACCAACTCCAATACATTCAATGACATAGATCTGTTGAGTTGTATATCCTAAAACTCGCAATTTGTAATGTTGAACATTTTCTATTATCAATAAAAATGTTATTGACATTTATTCAATAAAACTGTTGCCGAATCTATAAATTGCACTTATAAAGATTAAATCTAATAAACTAGGATCCATGGCTATTATATGAATACTTGAACTTTATGTGGAGACATAAAGTTGGATCAATCTCGAGTAAATAACTAACACAGTCTATAGTATATGAATAAGGTTAGGTACCTTATTCTGGTAACACTATTGGATACAACTCACTTTGTAGATAACACAAATGATGTGATTCTGAATCGTTCATGTGGAGACATGAGAAGTGGGGGCATCCTATGCAATGAGTTTGCATAAGATCGGACTAAGAAATAAGTCACTTTTACTTTATAACGCTGTTGACTGTTTCGAATAGATGATTTAGGTAACTCCACCTTAATCCTGAGCTAACTATGAACTCTTGTTTATTCAAGATTATCCTTAGATTTGCATAGGTGAGAGTTGGATCAACAACGTCGACTCAATAAGCCTCCCATTTCAGGGGTAAGGTCGGGTAGGATAACTGAGGACATAGGGTGCAAGATGGAATTCACACCTACCTGATTTAGTGATAGTAGAAAGGTTGTTCTCTTAAGTACTGAATTCAGGTCGAACAATAGGCCTCACCTTTTCATTGGCCCGAGAGGGACTTGGTTTAGAGATTGGATCACAAACCAATTGTTCATTAGAAGATCAGTGGGACTTAAAGAGCAAGATATAATTTCGGGGGTAAAACAACGTTTGACCCAGCCGTTATTATGAATAACCTATGAAGGGTCGACTTACTGGTTATGGTTAAATCAAGTGGACATAAACATAAACGCATTGATCCATCATTTTTCTTAACAAATAAAACAGGTGCTCCCCATGGAGACACGCTAGGGCGTATAAATCCCTTATCTAACAATTCTTGTAATTGTATTTTGAGTTCTTTTAATTCCGCAGGTGCCATTCTATATGGTGCTTTAGATATTCGTTCAGCTCCGGGAATTAGATCTATACAAAATTCTATTTCTCGATTCGGTGGTAAACCCGGTAGCTCTTCTGGGAATACATCTTCAAATTTTCTTATTATAGGGATGACCTTAATTTCATCCTTTTGGTTTCGTAAATCTACTACGCTTGTTAAATATGCCCAAGCTCCATGGTTGAGCAAATGTTTAGTTTTTAAGGCTGGAATTATTTTTGGGACTGATTGTGTATTAGAACTCTTAAACTTAAACTTGGTTCCTGCTGGAAAGGTGAATATGACCTCTTTATTATGGCAATCTATGCTTGCATACTTTGCTCCTAACCAGTCCATACCTAGTATTATGTCTAAATCACTTATGTCTAGGATGATAAGGGTCACCCCTAGTTTATGTCCTGATACTGACAATTCACAGTTTTCTACTACTGAGTGGGCCAACATAGATACTCCGGCAGGAGTAGCTACGGATAGAATGTAGCCTAAGGGCTTTGATGTTAATTGAGCATGTTGTGCGAATGTTGTAGAGATGAATGAATGACTAGAGCCCGAATCAAATAAAGTGAAGGCATAATACTCGAGGATGAGTAATGTACTTGTAACCACTGCATCTTGATTTTCTGCCTCTTGACGTGTAACAACAAACACCCGTCCTTTCTGTTGTTGGGTAACCTTGTTACTAGTAGGCTGGGTGGTCTGGGCAGTTGATACTTTGTTGATGAACTTTGGGCAAGCCCTTGCATAGTGACCCGTCTGGCCGCAGTTGAAACACACCCTTATGTTCTGAAAACATTGCCCTTGATGGTGTTTTCCACAATTTCTACACTCAGAATATGTGAATGTTCGGCTCTCCTGTTGTGATTGTATGCCCTGAGTGTTTTGGGAAATTTTTGCTTGCCGTTGTGAACGTTGGAAGTCTTGTTGGGTGAATTTCCTCTTTTGATTTGGCATGAATCCTCGTTCCGAAATTGAGGTTTTGGCAACAAGATCTACTTCCATGAGTAAGGCCGACTCGAGGGCAAGGGCATACTCTTTGTGTCGGAAAGCAGTAACAATGCCTCGAATGCCTTCTCTTAATCCCCATATAAACCTTTCCACCTTCTTCTCTTCTGTGTCCACTAGTCAAGGAACAAGGTCTATAAGGTCCCTCTACTAGCTCAAAAATCTTGGATTAGTATATTGAATGAATTTGAAGTGTTCAAATTCAATTTGGGAATTAAATTTGAAGTGTTCAAACTTTAAAATTTAAGATTTGAATTTGAATTGTTCAATTTCAAATTAGGGTTTAGATAATTATATTTGATATAATTAACATTTAATTCATCGAAATTAAACGTAACTGGAGAGTTTAATAATATTTAAATGATAATTTAAATTTTAATTACATGAATAGGATTCATATATAAATTAGGTGTTTAATTAATTTAATATTTGATATTAAATTATTATTATTTATTTAATTAATTAAAATAAATCAACTTCAAATTAAGAAATTCAATTTTGGAAATTGAATTTTTTTTAATTTAATTAAATTGAAAATAGTTTAATTTAATTAAATTGGTTAATTGATTTTTTTTTGGAAATTGATTTGAGTTAATAGAAAAATCCATTTTTTTGAATAATCGAAGTGGATTGTCTCTAATCCTACACCTAGCCCATTACAAAAGGCCATTGAAGTGTCATATGGCTGATACATTGAGTGCTAGCATGTATGAGATACATAAAAGCTTCAATTTTGGTGATTAATGCTGAGAGGCATGCTAAACATGTGAGAGATTCCGCAGAAAATTAGTTTATATTTTTCTCTCTCCAAACCCGCATCTTCTCTTGCTCAATTCCCTTCAATTATGAGTTCCACCACTCAAATTCAAGTTGGAGAATAGTAGAGAAGACACTCTTGGTGGTCTACTGTTGATTTGAAGGTCAATTTCGTGGAGAGTAGCTTGAGAGAATTCATTAAAGGTATAAGTTTTGAAACCTTTCTCTTTGAAATTCTATTCCTGCATGCTTTTAGAACTCAAATTTAATATAATTAGGGTGCTTATTGATTCTAGTTGCTTCCGTTTCATGCTTGTACATTCCATCAAGATCAAATATGGATGGATATCATGAAAACTACATGCAAAGTGATCTAGATCATGACTTTTCCAACTAGTCCAAATTCCTTAGTGAGATCATTATTCTTAAAAACTTTATACTAAATCGCATTTGCTAAACTACATGCATGAAAAACAAGTTCAGATAATACAACATAAACCATCATTTTCATTCTATATAGAAAATAAACAAAATAAGGTCAAATAACATCCTTAATAACAAACTCCCACTAAACCACGAAATCAGAAAAGTGACTAACACCCATGTAAGCAACATGCTCATGAAAAACTTTAGGTGGTAAACCTTTAATCAATAGATCTACCACCATAGAGTTTGTTCCTATGTGTTCTATTGAAATTTGACCACTTTGAACTATTTCTTTAACAACCAGAAACACGTCTACATGTTTTGATTGTATTGCTTCTATTGTTGTTGGAATACGTCACTGCCGACTTATTGTCACAAAATAATTTTAGTGGCAACCACTATCCGCAGTCCACTGACAAAATTTCGCAACCATATTCCATGATTGGACGCCTCATAACATGCTACAAACTTCACAACCATGGTAGAAGAAGCTATAAGTGTTTGTTTAACACTTGTCTAGGATATAGCTCCTCCAGTCAACATGAAGATATGGCCTGAAGTGGATTGCAAAGTGTCTTGGCATCTAGCATAATCGAAATCGGAATGCCCAATGATCTCCAAAACTTTTGATCTCCGATAAGCGAGCATATAATTTTTTGTTCTCTGTAAATATCTCATAACCCGTTTGACTTCCTTCCAATGATCTATCCCTGGGTTGCTCAAATATCTGCCTAATACTCCAACTATGAACGTAATATCTGGATGCGTACATACTTGGGCGTACATTAGACTTCCAACAACTGATGAATAGGAAACCTTCTGCATCTCCTTAGTCTTGAGTATAGTCTTGGGACATTGGCCTAAATAAAATTTATCACCTTTAGCGGCCGGGGTATCTCCGACACAATTTTTCATGTCAAATCTACCAAAAATCTGTTCAATGTAGTTCTTTTGTGACAATCTCAAAACACATTGAGAACGATTTCATAGTATTTCAATTTCTAATACAAAAGAAGCATCACCAAGATCTTTCATCTTAAAATTCTTTTTGAGAAACCTCTTAGTGTCATTCAATAAATGTTGGGTTTTATGTCCTAAAACTCATGGTTTTTAAACAATAAACTTATTTTGTTAATCAATAAACTTATATAGATTTAAAGTAATTAATTAACATAATTACTTTAAATCTATATTGAATAGATTAACCCTAGGATCATTCATATCAAATTGCCAAGAATAAATAATATATTGAATTCCATTGAGATTGATGATAGCTTCAAGATGACGATGATTGTAAGATGATTATTGTATTCTTCAACCAAAACTCCTAATGCCTTTAATGAGATCTCTCTAGTTGGGATTAAGAAAGATTACATACATAGCCCATACTTTAATTATACGTATTATTACTTAAAAGGAAATATATAGATGCTTGTTTCTTCACGATTATTTCAGCCCAAAAGTGTTGGGATTGATGCCCTAAAGTCTTGTGTTCTGTAGTTTGTACGAATGCTTATGATGTATAATATGTGATATTTTACTTCACTTTTAGATTGTGCTCAATTGTTTGTTTTATTTGCTTTACCACAAACCAATAAACCTAAAATCCCTAGTTATTTGTATGTAACTTAAGCATGTATATGGTGACACAAGTGGATCATGTCTTAAGTGATAACCAAAATGGTCTATAGTATATGGATATAGGAGGGAAACCTTATCCTGGTAATGCTACAGATGCGGCCCGCTTTTTGGAATGGCCACAAGTGTTGTGACTTGTCACAGATGGTCTGATCCTTATCATTCATGTAGGGGACATGTGAGCATGGGCGTCCGTCCTATACAAAGAGTTTATCAACACATACTACTTGATTTTCTAGAAACTAAATAATACAAGGTGATCTCGTATAATTTTCTAGAAAAAATTAGCATTTGTCAACACAAATACTTGATTTTCTCTTACTTTAAAAATATACTACTTTTGGGTTGCCTATAGATAGACATGCCATCTGAATGATATTCCAATACTTAAGAGTTCGATACTAACACATGTGCCGATCTATTCCAGATTTCTGAACTATATAAACATCTTTTACATATCATAAACAACTTTTATAAGCTCTCCATATCTCATATGGAGTTTCAGAAACACCTTAAAATGGAATGACGTTCAAAACGATTAAGGCAACTAGATGTAGAGAACTGTCACTAGATTTCATGTTCTATCAAAATAGCCTTGAAAATCTCTGATTCTCTATACTCTCTACTTCGATCTAATCGAAGTATTTTGCTTATTTTACCTAACAAGTTTTATACACCTTGAACCTTTCAAGTGTTCTAGACTTACAACTTAGGTAAATACAACTGTACTTTAGAATAACTACTGAAATATTCATACCATTCCTCATGCTTTAACATTTACCAGACCATAAAAATCCGGATGTATAAGCTTTTAAGGATTCTTTGGTTTTTTTGATCATCTTGTCTTCAAGATAAGACATACATAGAGTTAAAAGATTTGTCTTCTAACTTATTTAGATGACCACTTTTAATTATCTTAATCTCACTAAGACATGGTGTGACAATAATCTTAATTACCAAAGATAACTACCATAATACTGTTTGAGTTGATGCCCTAAAGTCTCGTGTCCAGTAGTTTGTAAACAATTTGTACGAACGTTTGTGTTGTTAATATATGATATTTACTTCACATCTTGTATTTTGCCCAGTTACTTATTTTATTTGCTTTACCACAAACCAATATATTTCTCTGGCTCTTAGCTAAGAGGGGCTAAAACTCAAAAAAATTGATAGAAATAAAGTATTGGGTTGAACTCTTCTTTGGTGTCAAGGTAATAGCTATGAATAGTCATCGACTCCCGGGAAAGGGTAGAAGAATGAGACCTATTATGGGATATACAATGCATTACAGACGTATGATAATTACACTTCAACCGGGTTATTCTATTCCATCTCTTAGAAAGAAAAGAACTTAAATCAAAAGAACATAAAATCCATGGTTATCTGTATGTGACTCAAACATGTATGTGGTGACATACAAGTGGATCATGTCTTGAGTGATAACCAAAATGGTATGTAGTATATGGATATAGGAGGGAAACCTTATCCTGGTAACGCTACGGATGCGGCCCGCTTTGTGGAATGGTTATAAGTGTTGTGACTTGTCATAGATGGTCTGATCTTGATCATTCGTATTGGGAACATGCGAGCGGGGGCATCCTATACAAAGAGTTTGTATAAGACCTGACTACGAAGTGTTAACGTCTCATTATATAACACTGTTCATGACAGAGGCTTCACTTCACTAGGATGACCATAGGTAACATGACCTCAATCCTGAGTGAGTTGGGAAATCTTGCCATTGAGGGCGGTCCTTTGATTAGTATGGGTGCGAGTGGCCAGGTCGCCGATTCAAACCTACCATTTTGTGGATTCGTCTGATTTGGGAGTTGGGAATTCAGCTACACAAGATGGAATTCACTCCTTCCCCGAGGCAGGGGTAAGTAAATAGATAGCTCCTTTAAGGGCTGATTCCGGGGCTTGAACGATGTGGCACCACACACCTTCTCTTGGCCCGAAGGTGTTCACACATAGTTGGACTATGTTGTATTGTTCATTAGAGGAATCAGTGGTATTTAAGGAGTGAGATGTAACTACAGGGGCAAAACGATAATTTGGCCCAACTGTACTTACGAGGCATCTGTGAAGGGTCATCGTACTCATGATTGGTTATATCGATGGACACAGAAATATATCTGTGGTTAGAAGAGTTCAGCTGTTGGTCTTTAGTGGAATGCCTGACAGTTAACGGATGGTGGATCTCGTGGCTAAAGAGTTTAGTCAGCTATTCACGGACCGTTGGAGCTTTGAGCCACAGGTCCATTAGGTCCCGTTGGGTTAGCTTGGATAAAGTCGAGAACCAGTATTTGGGTTAATTTGAAATGTTCAAATTGACAAGAGAAAGTTCGATTATATATGATATAATTGGACTGGTTAATTATATATGATATAATTGGCTAAATGTATGAGATACATTATTTTAGAGAAAATTAGATATAAATATGACTTATATCAAGTAGAGGAGAAAATACTATAGTAGATATGTGATATTAAATTATAAGATAAAAATATAATATGATTATATTTATTAATTAATTAGTTGATTAATTATATGATAATTAATCCAAAATTCATGTTCGGACGTGGGTTAGTGGGCAATGTCGGTTATTGTAACCGATGAGTTAAAATGAAAATAGTTTTCATTTTGATCAATCGCCTGAAGAGAAAAAGAGAGCACGCGCTTGTGAAAAGATAAATGATCGCTTAAAGAATTGAGAGACTATACGATAGCTCCTCTCCGTCGAAACGATCGTCCAACTCGTGCCTAAACGATCGCACATTGTGGCCTACACGATCGCATAGCTTCTCTAAACGATTGTATAGTGTGCCGATTTTGCTAAACGATCGTATACCATTTCCTAAACAATCGTTCAGTAAAATCTACACGATCGTGTAACTTCTCCTAAACGATAGGCACTTCTGCTATGCCATAGCGTCTTTTTCCCTCCTACTTGCTTATCGCCCACACGATTCGTGTTTCCTCCTTCCTCTACCAAATTCACCAAAGATCACACTTTGGGTTCTCACTCCGAGAATACCTGGGACTCTTTTCTGGTGGTGTCGTCCACACGACGTTAGTGTTCGTGCTGCTGTTATTGACGCTGCTGCTGGGCGTTGGTAGATCGCATGGAGGGTTCCACTGCGTTGAGTTCTGAAGATTGAAGACTGTCTTCAACTGATATGAAAATTTTTCCCTTGTTATCTTGTTATTTATAGCATGTCGATAATTAGTGTTTGTTTGCATAACTATTCGTATGAATGTATAATGTTGTATTTTGGTCACTGTAAGATCGGAGTGATCCGAACGCACTCATGGAACTCTTCGGTAAGAGATCCTTCAGAATACATCTTTTGCCTTATTATTTTTCAACTGTTTTAAATATCTAAATATTTGAAATGGTCTTGAACTTTGATTGGTTTTAACAGAAGTTGCTTTATTGTAGAACAAATATAAAATGTAACTTTTGGTAATGAACATTTCATTTAAACGAAAATTATATACAACATGTCCTTTACAAAAAATGAAACAACTTTTATTACATTAATAAACGTAATCAGATTTATCTTTTGTCAGCAACTCTAAAATCTCCACTGGTCTTTCTGAGATATTCTCCCATGTTCATAACCTGGAGCATTATCTCATTACAAGCAATCATCAGGAACTAGTTTCCTTGTTTTGCTTTCTTCGTGTTCCTCTTCCAGTGCTCTTCTTCACTGCAGTGGAAATACTTTCTTTTATCTACAGCTTTTGTCTTGATTTTGCGGCTAGTAGGTTTCTTTTTCCCTATCCCCTTGTTTTTCTTCATCGGAATACTCTTATTCTTTGAAGAAGAAGCAATATTAGGCTTTTTAAAGGACGATCCTCTTTTCTCTGCAATAGTAACATTTACCTCTAGTTCTAGTCCTTTAGCTCTCATCATGGACTGATAAGCTTGTAGCTCATTGAGAAGTGTGGTCAGGTTATATTCTATCTTGTTCATTAATGCATTCGTATAGAACTGCAAGAAAATCTTCGGAAGAGACTCAAGAATAAAATTGACTTGGTTCTTTTCATCCACAACAACTCCATTTACCTCTGCAACATTGAAATGGACCATCATATCCAGAACATGTTCTCTAACAGAGGCCCCTACTTTGATTCGGTAATTGTAAACATATTTGATAGTATCATGCCTTAGGGAGAAGGACGGTTGTCCAAACATCCCTCGTAGAGATTCCATAATCTCCTTGGTAGTACTCATGCTTTAGTGTTTCTTAGCCAAGACATCAGATATGCTGGCAAGAATGTAGGCACGAGCTTTTTCATTCACCTTCATCCATTTGTCGTATACATCCTGAACAGTTCGATTTACATCTGAGCTAGGAATGGGAGGCCATTCTTCTATCAAAACGAACTTTAAATCAACTTATCACGCTATTCTAAAATAATTTAATATTTGATATTAAATTAATTAGAATTAATTTAATTAATTAATTAATTAATTATTGATTTTATTAGAAAAATAATTTTAAATTATTTTTTGTAAAATTAATAAAATTTTAGTTTTAAAACTAAAATTGAGATTTAATATTGAAGATAGTTTTAAAATTAAAAGAAAATGGAAAAACCCATCAAAAGTGGGATTTTTCCACTTTCTAACTGATCACCTTATTCACTTCTCACTACCAAAAATTGGTGTTGAAGCTGACAGAATTCGATGCAATTGGATTGCATGATATTCCAGGATATATCACATAAGCTTCAGCTGAAAGACTCTAATGCAATTGACTGAATTTGTTGAGAAATTCTGGAGGTTGCCAGTGTCCTCTTCTCTTCCCCCCCCCCTAATTTAGCTTATTTTGAGTCCCACAATTCAATCTAAGGCTCCAAGAGAATAGTAGGGAAGATCTTGTTGTGGTTCACGACCAAAGGAAAAGGAGATTGTGGTTGAAGATCAAGATTCAAAAGGTTCTTCAAAGGTATGTATTGAAACCCTCTTAATTCTCTGTGAACATGCTTATTTTTATGTCAAAATTAAGGAATTAGAATGTTTAATGATTATGTTTTATTTGCTGCATGTTTCTACATTCCAACATTTTCATGTTGCAATTATCTTGCATGCTAATTGTATGCTTAATGCTTTTGTTATTTGGATCACTTAACAAATGATCTTTGACTTGAGTTTTGGCTTGGAAGGGTGGGAGTTAGATTAGACCATTATTCTGTTCCAGTCCAAACTATCAAGGAAGAGAGCTTCAGGCAAAGAGAGATTGAGCAACTTTAGTTTATTACCAACCTCGAGTTCAACAACTATTGAGTAAAACCTAAACCTTACTCCTTTCCTTCTATCGGAACCCAAAAAATCCTTAGGAACAATGAAAAAAAAAAAAGATATCTTGGTAACGAAAACTATAGGGGGTTGTAGGTACTCTTTTCTTGATCATATGTGGTATTTGCCAATATCTTGGTCATCCGATGAATGACCGAGGAAACCAATTGTTCCACTCTCGTGACATGATCGAAGTTCGATTCACCACTTTGAGGAAATAGATGAGACGGTCTACCCGTCTTTACTAGTGGAGAAACTGAACCAACATGGAATTACATCTTTTTGAGCTAGTCCAGATTGCTCAACAGAAGGAAGAGCCTATCTGTTCTCTTTATCTATCCTTGAGCCAGGTCCGGGTAATGCTCATTTATTGCATTCATTCGTCAGGGAATGTGTACTGGCCTCTATTGGAACTCCTATAGGGGGACTTCCGCATCTCTATTCGCATCTTCCTCATAATCATGATGTGAGATAGAGAAAACCATTTATGAAATCATTAGGGCTGCTTCGCACCTCTCCCTATGGCTCGCATCAGAGATACAAAGCTAGCTAAAGAATTCCTTCCAAAATCTTGAGTCGACCCCCCAAAAAAAAGATAGGGGAAACATTGAGCAAGCAGGCGAGCTTTCTTACTCGTGAGAAAATTTGCTACAGTTTGTAGCCTCTGCTAAAGATCGTCTTCCTAGCAAAATGACATTCTCCTAACTGAGCTATAGTGGTCACCACTCTCCATCTTTATGTGCCCTACGCGCAACATGAAGAACATGCCTTAGCTTATGCGTAAAAGAAAGAAGTGTGCTATCCTATTTATTACCGAAGACTTAGGATTCCTAAAAGGAGAAAACCCATCACTGAACAATCATAGGAATAGAAGAAATGGGTTCAAACCAAGTAACAGAACTCTCTATGAGTTAGGCTATATAAAAGATCCTTTTCTACTAAAATGGATGTAGGCTTAACTAAAGCCCAATGCAGGTTGAACTCTATGGAATCTAAGCCTCACTACCCTCTTAGAGCATTACAAGGAATTTTTTGCCGGCCTCATATGGATTCAACTTAATAGATTCCGCTTAGGGGTTTATGAGAGATTGATTGATGGACCTAAACTAAACAACTAAGATTTCAATTTCTAAACTTTTATAAACCCTGGGATTGTTGGCTTTTAGTCGTCAAGAGGACTTAGTCGAAGTCTTCCTATCTTTGTTTGGTTGAAGTCGGCTAAGTCTAAGGGGACAATGCCTTTTTCTTTCCTTGAGACTCTTTACCGGCTGACCCGCAGTAATCTCCTTTTCTTTTCCTCGACTCGGACTAATATAAATGAAAGTAGGGGAATGTGCCTTCTTGTGACTCAGTCCTCTAGTAATTTAATTCTCCTTCTTTTTTGAATCATATGTATTACCGATATCTAATTAGATTGTACAGCTCTTTAATCAATTGTGCTATGTCTTTCTAAGTGAGGTAAATCATAGAGAAAAGACGAATTTTAGCAGCTGGGTAGTTGGAATAGTTCTGCGCTGTTCGAGCTTTAGAGGAAATAGCAAATCCTAGATCACCCTTTTGACCGAAACTCTGGGAATTGATAGATAACAAGAAGTTATGCCGTCACACTATCTAGTTCAGGAAGTTCTATAGCTTGATTTGATTGGCTAATCCAAAAAAAAAAAAACCCTAATATAATAAAGGAAAAGGCATTTAGGACATCAATCTCGAGGGGAAGAAAAGAGGCACGACGAGTGATATCTCACTTATTAAAGCAAAAGCCATAACCGTAGATGCAAAGATCCACAGGCACTCCTAAGGCTTGGTGAGTACTTAGCTTTGAACTTTGAAATAGTTACCTTCTCCATTTGATTTAGAGAAAGTATGCTCCTGGCTTGCCACCCGAAGAAGGGAATTCTATTGAATACATTCCTCTGAGACTGATTTGTTTTTCGGTAAGGCAGCCCTATGATCTCAATAGAAATGCGTTGATAGAATCTCTGAACGTTGCTACTGGTAGTAAAGAGTTTGGGTTGGGAATGAGTGAAAAACTCATCATAGAAAAGCTACCAACAGAATTCACGCTTGCGCTTGACCTTAGATGGCTTTCCCGATGATGATTCACCAAAAAGTGCTGGTTTCTATATAGCTATGAGAATTCTCGCGATGACGGTGACAGCCGCGGCTGCAGGGTTCTCATCAATACGATAATTCAAAAAAATCTGTCTTTTCGAGTAATATATCTGGCGCGTACTTCAGCTGAAAGCATATTTCTATTCATCATTTGAAATATGTTTTTTATTCTTCCTTTCTTAAGAGACTCCTAAGTCCCATGCATCCGGTTACCTTTTTGCTGACTCCCTCGCAATACAATTTCACTTATTCCATTTTTGAATAAAAGATATGCGGGTTTTCCGGTGTCAGTCTTGGAGGTTCTTCTTTCAGACGTCAGATCACACTTTACCAGAGCTCATTATCACTGGAATCAAACATACATCTTAAAATAGAAGTAAATGGTTCACTTAGTGGTCGTTTCAAGAAAGAACTTAATGTCTTGCTTGATCTTTAAAAATCATACAGACATTTTAGGTTTTAACTTTGAGCGTGTAATGAGAATTATCAGGGCTAGGAAGATCCTTTTTAAATACTTAATTTACCTTCTTGACCTAGGAAACTTTCATGTTAGTGATGAATGTTTAATCGACCATTATTTTTTCGTTGCATGAATCGTATCTAAAGCATTTTCTCCAGCTGTTGTCTCTACTTAGTTAGGAGTATGAATAGTGTTATTTAAATAATCCATCTTTAAAGTTTAATTCTCTTAGAGAAAATAAGGTAGAAGTAATCTACTGTTAGTTAACTTAATATGGTTCAATCCATGGACGATACTCAAACTCAATCCCTATATCAAAACTTGACACAGTACACATGTGATTTTGGATAGTGTAAAAGTCATGCAATAATTTGTCAGTTAGACTATCAAAATGATATACTAATGATACAAACTACCAATAGGCTATTAAATGGTATATCGGTGATAAATCTAAAATTTTTTAAAATTGTCATTTTTACAAGTAATTTATTTTATGTGACATATTTTATAAATATAACAACCCATTTTTTCTGTTCTTAAATAGTAGAACCTAAACCACAAAGATTTTAAAAAAAAGTCGTGCATAAAGAAACCGAAAGAAGAGAGAACTCAAATTAGGATTTGATCGGGAATGAGGGTCAAATCGGGGATCCTAACTAGGTCCCCAGTTTGGGACGGGGAGGGTATCCCCACCCCGTCCCCGATTAAATTTTTTTATTATATATATATATATATATAAAAGCTGGGGATGGGTCCCCGTGGGACCCGTTTCCCCGACAGAAAATCTCCGTCCCTGTCCTCGCCTTCAATTGGCGGGGACGGGGAGTCCTCCCACCCGCGACCCCGTTGCCAACCCGAACTCAAATGCTTACAAAAAATAAGTAGAGATAGTCCTTTATAAGACTTCTCTTTAAATTTTTGTGGTTTTAAAATTAGTCTAATCTTCTTAAGGAAAAATAAGTTAAATTGTACAAAATACTCATGTACTACAATCTTTATGTCGAAAATATTCTAACATTTTGAACATTTTAAAAAAATTTCCTTAAAATTCTAAAAAAAAAAAAGTTAAAAAATATCCTTATCATTAGGTTTAGATGGAAACCGTTAGTGTTTTATGTTAAAAATACCCCTGAATTTTTAAAAGTTAAAAAAATATCCTTAAACTTAAAATAATTTAAAAATACTATTACTGCTAGTATATAAATAGAAAAACGCTAATACACTTTCGTATTTCTTATTTCCTCTCCTTTTTCTGTCATTGCTCACTTCAATTAAGGTATATAGAATAGAACAAAAAGAATATGGAAGCATCGAACGATTTTAAGACTTAAATATTTTAACAAGATTATACGTTAGTAATTGAATGTGTGTTAATAACCAAATACATTTTTTTATTTGACTATTTATCGTTTTGGTATATTTTAAGGAGAGATTTTGATTTTGAAATTTCATAAAAATTTTTGTTTTAACTTAAAATTATGGTTTTTATTTTTGGTTGCTGAGAGCATTGGTGTAATGATTAGACAAATGAGAGAAAATAAGAATATCTACATGAAAAACAAAATGAGAATATTTATATAATTTATTTTAAAATTGGTTCTTTTTGAACTCAAGAAAGTTTCAAACAAATTGATTATTATTATTATTATTAACGGGAGCACTTTTTAAACTTTTTTTTTTTTTGAAATTTTAGAGTTATATATTTGTAACAAGGTATTAACTGTTTCTGTTCATATATTAACAGTAAGGGTATTGTGGAATTTTTTTTTAATATTAATTTTTAGGGCATTTTTTATATTTGAAAGATCAGGAGTATTTTTTAAATAAAACACTAAGATTTCTATCTAAAATTAATGGTAAAGATATTTTTGAATTTTTTTAAAAACATTTTAAAAATAACTTCAAAACTTTTGAAAGTTCGGAACTACTTTGAACACATGTCACAAAGTTTTAAGGACATTTTATTAGTATAAAATAATAGTCTAACTTTTGAAAGCTGTAGAGCACCCGTTGTTTTGGCCAAATCTCAAACATTAGTGAGAATTATGCACCTCGATTTTCTCCTACATAACTATTCTTTTTGGATGGTTTTCTAGTTAAAATTATGTTAAATTATAGAAAATATTTTTGAATTTTGTACTAGACTTTTAAAGTTTGAATGATACCCTTAAACATTTAAAATTTTCAAAAATATCCTTATACAGTGTTAGTTTGAGATAAAAAATACCTTTAAATTTTCAAAATTTTCAATGATACAATTAAAGTTTATAATAAAGTTAAAAAAAAAAAGGTTAAAAATTCCTTTACCATTGTATATGGACAAAAATCGTTAGTACATTGGTTCAAAAATACCCTTAAACTTTTAGGAAGTTGCATTAGTACTTTTTGATATATTTAAAAAAGGTTAAAAAATGTGCTACCATTTGTGTATAAACAAAAATCATTTTCCACAAACCGACATGGGTCTTTTAAACATGTTTTGTCCTCACTCAAATTATTTCCTAGGAAATTTTCAGAAAGTCACCGAACAAAAAATTGCTCCAAGCTATACAATTAACTTTAAAGTTCCTAGATCGAGCTATCGAAAAGGAATATTTATCTTGTTGATATATGTAGTAGCTATAAAATATTTTAACCTCTTTTTAACCATGCTTTTATATCTTTAGAATTACTCTTATTTAAATGTGATATCGATTCATTCATGTACCCCTCATAAACTCGGATTTTACATTGTACGTTAGTAGCCAAATGTGTGTTAATACATCATTTGATTTTAATACAAAAAAAAGAGACATATTAAGAACTTTAGTCATAATTTTGAGGACAATCAATGGGAGGGAAGAAAAGAAAGAAAACATGTGCATTACCCTATTTCAATTTTTTTTTTTTTTTTTTTTTTTTTTTTTTTGCAGTTTAAATTTGTGGAAAAACATATGCAAGGTAAAATTTAATTCTTCATGACTAGAACATGAAGCTTTTTTCTAAAGATAAATTATCATTATCTTCTCATCCTTTTTAGTTAAAATAAATATTATCACAATCTTCTCATCTTTTGAGATGAGAAAATACAATGGGTAAAAAGTTGAAATTGAACATGCAAGTAAAATATAATTTTTTCATAACAAGAGCATCTCTAACTTCTTCTTTTTCTTCTTTTTCTTTTTTTAATTTAAATTATCACAATCCAAACAAAGAGTATTAATTAAATAGTCCCAATAAAAAAACATAAAGCATGGAAAAACTTGAACTATCATTATGATATATTAATCTCTAAAAAAACATGCCTATGATGCTGACAAACATGCCTGTTTACCAACAAAGATAGACTCTAATATATTGTTTACTCTATTATTATTATTCTTGGCCCCATGCCTAACTTCAAATTAAAATTACAAAAATGAACCTAATTTCAATTATTTATTAGTAATAATAGTAAATTTGGACAATCATTGACTTTGGTACTATCTCTATCCCATAGTTGAAGATGTCTCCATAGCATCTTAAAAAAAATAACAACAAACAAAAACAAAACTCTCCATAGAAATTCTATTATATTCAAAGTTATTTTAAAATTACTAGAGAGAAGTGTCCTCTACTCAAACTTGTATTTTAAAAAGTATACAACCTAAGAAGGAGAAGCTAAATTACATAGAATATTCTATAAGTTTTTGTATTTTTAAATTTCTAACCATTTAATCCTAACATAAAATGATTTCTTCAAAATTGAAAGTCAGTTTTTAAAATTATTTTATTATTTAACGCGAGTAATTTGTAGGCTTATAAACATATTTAGTTTCCAATTAGTTTATTTATCTGCTAGAAGTTTCATTAAATTTTGACATTAATTTTTCCGATAATCTTGACATTAATCTTTATGATAAAGACAAGTCGTTGCAAATTTAAAGCACATGAACTAAATTATTACATAATACAACTCAAAAATAAAATTGAATAGGTACAAGAGTTTAGTTGTTAGAAACCAAAGTTTATGGACTAAATAGGGATGTCTAGTTTTAAAAAAATATTTAAAAAAATATAGTTATTTTCAAAAAGTTATTTAGGGAAAAATATTCAAAATATTTTCAAAATTTCTACAAGTATTCATTTTCTATTTCATGCCTCCATTTTTCCCTTTTTTATATATATTTTTTATTTCACTTAAATTCAGTTTTAAATTATTAATTCTATTTTAATTTTTCTTTCATATAAATACACATAAAAATATATAAAAATTTTTAAATTTTAATAAATTATTTTAGAAAAATTAATAGTTTTAATTTAGTACATTGATTTTTTTTTCTTCATAAAAACTACATATTGGATACAAAGTTAAAATTTGTATGTGAAATAACAATTAATTTTTTAACATTATATATATATATATATATACAAACACACATATAACACATAAACTTGAAACCTATGGCCTACTATACACATGGTAAAGTCTAAGGCCACATATAGAAGTAAATTTCAAAGTACATTGGCTAAATAGTTAATCTTATATGAAATTGTGCCCCTAACATGAAATCATTTCACATGAATTTCCAAACAAAAGATTTTATTTTTTATGCTTTCACATCAATTAAGTTTCAAACACAAATATGAATCTAATTGTAATTGAAAGAATTGAATCCCTAGTAGAAGCATGTGATCACTTTGTTTCAATTTTTCTTCAAGAATAAATTCAAGAGGCATACGTCTAAATCAAGCATGCTTTTTTACGGTATTATTAGGAGGAAGAATTAATTACCTTTGGAGATATTTTGTTCAAATCTTCTCCCAATCTTGAACAAACCACCGCACGAGCAAAATCATGAACTGGATACTACCAAATGACCTTTTCTACTATTCCCTTAGACAAGAACGGTCTGTAGAAACCACTTCAAAGATTTTTGAGAAGGGAACCATGAATGTTTTTTTGGCAAGTAACATTTCTTTGTTGATTTTTTAGAGAGATTTTTCAGATAGAGTTTGTGAGTGAGTGATTTTTTTTGGGTATCTCAACCAAGAGCAATATCTTCTTCTAATAACACTTACCAGATCAAACACGCGAGGGACTCCCCTCCCCGTTATCGGGCCTCCCCATTCCCCGATAACGGCAGGGAGTTATTTAATTTAATTAAATATAAATTAAAAATCTAATTTAATTAATCCATTCATTTAACTAAATATCCTTAGCTACCTTTTAAGTTATTACTTTAACACATACATTTGTACGTCAACCACATACTATTCAAGTTACATTAAATAACCTTTTATTTTAATTATTGGATTTGAGTTATGTAAGAAAATAAATAGAAATTTATTTATTAGAATAAATAAAATTTTATTTATTTAATAACATGTTTATAGTTTACCAACTACGAGATTAGAACATAAACCCCAACCGTAATTAAGTAAAATTTGTTTTAGTAATTAAATATTTAATTATTAAATGTTTAACAATTTTAGTTCGATAATTAATTAAATAATTAGGAGGATGATAATTAGTTAAATAAATAGAAAGTAGGGCCAGACTCCCATGACACAAACGCAAACTCAGAAGAAGTTGAACTTCATTAAGTTGATCACGATATTAGAGGCTTACCTCTTATGATGCAAACGTAGAGTCAAACTGGTAATACTAGCCCATTCACCCCAATGGTGACATGCGGCCATTTGGATCACAATATTATGATCCTCAGTAGATGATTATAGTTTAATATCGATAAATAATTTTAAGACCTACAATATATCTTCTTCCCCATTATGGACAATAGTTTAATTATTTATCTATCTATATATATTATCTAAAAGAGGCTTTGGTAAAGACTACCCCCAACAATCAATTTTAGCAATGATCACCTCGGACACCTAATTTCTATGATCATCTTACTGACCAACTTGACCACTAATTACAAAGAAGACCACCTACAATGACAACTCCGACAAATAGCGTAATCTCTATCCTTAAAATAAAATATAGTTGCCCACTAAATTTAGTTGAAAGGATAAGTAATGTATTAAATAAAGAAATAGAACTTTTTACATTTTCACATGGGGAGATTTTAGAATTTTAAAAGATATTTAGGAAAATTAGGTTGTTTGAAAAGTATTTATGATATTAGTTTTGCATGAATTTGCAAGTTGAAGTTGCGAACTCCTTGAGACTTTATTTAAAATAAATTAAGGAAAAAAAATACATTTTTGGTCACTAAGTTCTGGGTCTAGTTTCTATTTGGTCCATAAGTTTCAAAATGTTATATATTTAGTTCATAAGTTTTTATTTTAGATTCAATTTAGTCTCTAGATTTCAAAATGTTACAATTTTACCCTTAACATTTGAGTTCTACTTCAATTTAGCGTCTTTATATTTCAAAATTTATATTTTTAACATTGTTTTAATTAAACTTATTATTTGTCTTTAGTGTTAATGTATGTTAATAAATTTAAGATAATTAAATGAATTATAATTAATTAAGTTTTACTATTTTTCATCACTTTTAAAATTAAATGTAGCAGTTAACTTCATAATTATTTGGATTTTCTAAATTGACCTATTGATTTAAGAACATTTAAAATTTGACACGGAATTCTTTTCTTCTCTTTTTCTCTTCTTCTTCTTTTTTCCCTACAAAACGAACTAAATTTAAAATGGACTACCAATGTTCATTATAAAATCAAATTAAAATTAGAACTTTTGAAAAAAATTTCAATTGAAGTTAATAAAATAAATCTAAAGTCAATTGACTCATAATATTTATATTTTATAGTTAATTAAATTGATTTGATGAATATTTGGTGTTGAAATTTCTTTTTATTTGAGGTAATTGTTCAAATCAGTTGAGCCATTCAAGATAATTGTTGTGAAAAAAGTTAGGGTTTAGGTTAAATATCTAAAATGGAGAAAAATGAAAGAGAAATGGAGAAGAAAATAAATGGTGAAATGAATAAGAAGAAAGAATGAGAGAGTAGAAAAAGAGGAAGGGAAAGAAGAAAGAGAAAGAAAAAGGTAAGTCACGAGTGGAGATTATTGGAAAGAGGAAGGAGAAAGAAGAGAGAAGAGAAAGAATGTAATTAATTAGAAATATATGATATTTTTCTAAATATTTTCAAAAGTACAATATTTTTCTAAATATATTTTTTTAAAAAAATACAATATAATTTCAAAATTTCCACTAAATAGTAACTTTAATAAAAAAAAACTAGGAAAAAAAAGATTTTCAACTTATTATATACCTTAATTTTTAATTTTTGATTCTAACATTATTATTTAAATGGTGATGTGATAGACATATTGATTTGACTAACATGGTTTGAAATATCTGACGACAAGAATATAGAAGATCTTTTTAAATATAAAAAAATATTTAAACTTTATAGTAAAAAATTTTAAAAGTACCAATACTTTTTAAAAATATTGATACTTTTAGAACTTTTTGCTATAAAACATAGATATTTTTAAGATTTTTCTATTTATAAGAATTTCTCTCTAGAGATTAAGGGCATATTTGAGAGTGCCTCTAAGAAATAGTGATTTTAATATAAGTGATTAATTAAAAATTATTTTCATACCATCATTTTAATATTTGGTTCCATATTTTTAAAAGTGATTTTTTATAATAAAAATTAAAAATGATTTTCAAATGAATTAACGATATATTTGAAACTAATTTTTACCATAAGTATTTTACGCAAGATTATTTAACTAATTATAAGTAGTTTCGTGAAAATGCGATAAATTATGTTAATATTTGATTCTATTCTTGTACAAATGATTTAAATTTAATTAAAAGTATTTTTTAAATGATTAAGGTTTGTTTCAAAGGTAGATTAGAATCATCAAATTACTAAAAAAAAATCACATTTGAGAATGAAAAAAATAGAGGTAGAGAAAATTATATAGACAGATAAAAGTTTAAGAGAAAAAATAAAGACATGTAGAAAATTTCAAAGAGAAAAAAAGTGTTACAGACGGGGAGAAATTTAGAGAGAGAACAAAAATTGATATGTACTTTTTTTTTTTTTTCCTCTCTTCTTCTTCCTTCCTTCAAAATGAACATAACCTAATGATAATTGATATATATTCTTTAAAGTTAAAGGGTTCAAAATCTCCATACCCTCTACTTCTTGTATATATATAAAAATAATAGAACTATATGATTGTTCATTCATTCCTTTTTTTTAGTTTCAAGAACATCTGTAGTAGTTTACTGTGATTTAGGCTTTTTTATGATTTGAAGTTTGAACCACCAAGTTTTAGATAATAGTATATAAGAATTACACAATAATAGAAATTTTATACAACATTTATTTTATTGCAAAACGAAAGAAAGACTAAATTATATAAAATACCTCTAAATTTTGTACTTTATGTTAAAAATACCCTTAAATTTTTAAGAAAAGTTAAAAAAATATCTTTACTGTTAGTTTAGATAGAAACCGTTAATGTTTTATTTTAAAAAATACCTCTGAACTTTCAAAAATTTCAAAAACACGATTAACAAAATAACTTCAAAAGAAATTTTTACTTTTACTGTAACGCCCCAAGTTTAGGAGGGGGACATGAATGAACAGAGACATCCGAATGAAAGGGATCCTGAACATATGAAAGTATGGTTAAGAAAGACTTAAAAGAATTGAAAGTTACTACTTATACCAACAAGATGCACAATTCTTTTTAGTGGCAATCATAGGAAGTTAGGAACTTCATAGTTAAACGTGTTTAACTTGAAGCAATTCTATGTTGGGTGACATTTTGAAAAATTTCCTAGGACAAGACATGTTGAAAGGACCTGGGGATAATTTTCACTCTTGGAAGCATTCAACACAAGCAAGGATGATGTTGTCAGGTTGCAGAGGATTTCTGGGGCCATTCGATTTTAAATTCTGATCTAAATCCTTACATTTAGTATATGAACACAAAACGTTAATACTCTTTTAAAAAATATTGTTGAACATTAAAAAATTGCATTAATACTTCAAACCTTACTAAAAATGAAAAAAAAAAAGTTAAAAATGCTCCTATTGTTAGTATATTGATCAATTGTTTGATTTTTTTTTTTTTTTTTTTTTTTTTTAAAAAACACCAATTTTAAAACAAATTTTATAGATATCATTTTTTAGTATAGTAGGGGTAGGAGAATTTGAATCATAGACCTCTCGGTCACTCTTACATCCGTAAAGCAGTTGAGCTATACGCACTTTGGCTAAATATCTTTTTTTTTTTTCCTTTTGTTTCATATGGTTACTCTCCTTTTTTTCCCATTTGTCTAATTTTTACACCAGTTTTTTCTCAACAAATATAAACCAAAACTTCAAGTGAAATCATAAAATCCTACAAAATTCTAAAGTTAAAATCTCTCCTTATACAAAAATGTTAAATAGTCAGATACAAAAAAGACATATTTGACTATTGACATACATTCAACTACTAATATACAACCTTATTAAAATACTTTAAGTTCTAAGGTTATATTCTTGATACTTCCATTATTCTCTTCCTTTTTGTTATTATTTATATACCTTAATTGAAAGAGATACATGAGATAAACAAAGTAAAAAATAGTTAACAAGAACGAGAGTAAGAGAGGATAAAAAATAGAGAAAATCGACAAATGTAAGGTTACATATTGAAGTATGGGAGATAGAGGAAATATAAGAGGGAAGTGATGGGGTGTAGATAAATAGTAAGTACATTCCTAATTTTTTTTCAAGGTAAAGATATTGTTAAATTTTTGTTTAAATTTAAGAGTATTTTTGAAATTTTTTAAAAATTTAAGAATATTTTTGAAATAAAATACTGATAGTTTTCCTTCAAAATTAAAGACATGAATATTTTTCTTAACAACTTTTCGAAAGTTTAATAATTTTTTTAGAAATTATGAAAATTTAAAAATATTTTTGATATAAAGTAGAAAGTTGGAGTACAGTTTTTAGTATTCAGCCTGGAATAAATAAAGCATAAGGCATCATTATTAGGGTCGTAGGGGTTAGATTTATAGAATTTTAATATTAAATACCCAACCTTTTTAATAAAGTAAATTATATTTTGATTAACCATTGTTAAAAAAATAAAAAAATGCACCAACATATTCAATTTTTTTTTGCCTTCAAAATTCACTAACAATTATTGTGTATATATTAAACCACCACCAATCATTTTTCCAATTTTAAAATTTAGGATTCACTTATTAACATATCTCCACTAACATACCACATTTTTACAATTCATTATAACATAAACATTTTTGGTTCTATAGTTTTATTATTACTCCAAATATCAACAACAAAAAATGTATTCACAACATAACAAATTTAAACTCATATGTTGATATATGTTAAAAGGAAAATCTCCACATAGTTATATTATAATATGATAAGATTTAATGGCTCTTCGTGGTTTTATCTAAAGTAAATTATCCTAACTTACAAATCATATTATTTTCCTTTCATCAGCCAATGTGAGAATTTTGAAATTTTCAAAATTAGCAAAAGTCATAGAATCATATCATCATGATGGTTCACCTAAGTCCAAAATCAACCAAAATAGTTAAGTATGAGAAACTCTTTAAAAAGTTTTAAGTTTGGACCTCTACTTAATTGTTTGAATTATAATACTTATTGCAAAAATTTGTTAACTTTTTTTTACTCCGAGTTTCATTTTATTTTAGTCTACATATTTTCAGTTTTGATCTAATTTTATTTTTGTATTTTTTATCAAATTTTAAATTATTATTATTAATATTAATAATAATAATAATAATAATAATAATAATAATAATAATAATATAATTGTCATGCAAGTTAGATACTGTTAATATATTTTCACACAATTTATAGAGGGAAGGCTAATCAAGACTTAAACATATTTTTGTCACAAAATTTTCAAACAATTTCGTTTTCGTCCATAAACTTTCAAATTTAACTTTATCAAAAGGCCCTCGATAAGTACAATATTCAAATGTATATATTTTTAGTTATACATATTTACATAACAAGTCGAATGATAGTAGGAATCCCTGCCCAACCTCTACTTTTACAAAGTTAGAGCATCCTGATAAATATTTTAATAGTGAAAGGATTAGAGTGAGATTTAAACAAATAAAAGAATCATCGGACTTTAATCTAATAAGAGAGATTAATTAGTAATCAAATTTAGAGCTAATTAAAAAAGATAGGTAAAAAGGCCATAAAAGAATTTAGTTATCAAATATATTTTTGTTAGTTACATTGAATATGATTATGTTTATTAATTTACACATATTTGTAAACAAATATATTCCTATTTTCTCCCCTGGATTATTTCCTGTCACAAGAAACTGAAATGGGACTAAACATTTTTTTTCCTAATTTTTAAATAAAGAGAAACAAGAAATAGAAATAGTTACCAAATATATTTCTGATAATTTTTCATAAACTAATTAAATTTATTTTAAACGTTATCAAACGGGTCTAAGTTTACACATAATAATCCAAGAGAATAAAAGAAAATGAAAATATTGTAAATTTAGTTCTCATCTCAAAGAGAGTGATTATAATATTAATTATTGGATTTGTTTAGAGGGTATTTAGAAAGACCATTTAGGTTATTACTTGATTACTCCCTACGGTTCAAGTTTCATAAAATAATCTTGAATCTTTCTCTAATGATAATTGCATATATAAAATAATCAACCATTATTTCAAATAACATATTAAGTACGAGGTTTTAGACATACATCCCAACAACTTTAACTAAAAGAGAGCTTAATTAGTATCAAATTTAGAACTAATTAAGAATCAAGCACATTATTTGTAAACATATTCATGTTAGTTATACATGATTATGTTTGTTTACACATATTTGTAAACAAACATATTCCTATTTTTTTCTAATGGATTATTTCTTCTTATAACAAATAGAAATAGTTACAAAATCATATTTAACTAAGTAAAACGAAATAGAAATATAAATAGTTACCAAAGATATGTTTATGATAATTTTCCCATATACTAATTAAATTTATTTTAAACGTTAAACGTTATGAAACGAGTAATAAAAGTAGTTTAATTATTGGAATTGGAAAGAGGGTATTTAATAGCATTGAGCTCCAATTTCCTTAAGGCAGCTTTAGCAAGATCAATGCCACAAATATCAGAGAGTCTGACCAAATACAAAAGCACATCAGAAAGCTCTTCTCCCAAGTGCTTCTTCTCCTCTTCTTCCCACTCTGGCAGCCCTTTTGGTACCTCTCCTTTCCATTGGAATATTTCTGATAATTCTCCCACTTCTCCCACCTGCATGCATAATCCCCAATTTTCTTTTCTTTATTTAAAACACTAATTTGTTAAATCATGTTCATTATAAACACCTAAAATGGTGGGATTTTTAATTGGAAGTTCTTTTTCTAGGAGGATTTTAGGTAGAAAGTTGTTTATCGTAAATCATTTTAATGTTTGGTTTTATATTCTTTGTAGTACTTTCAAGTGTTCGATCTTTAATTAGAATCGGTAAATGTTTTTCTCACATACTGATTGGTCGATAAAATATATACATGATTTGGTACCTTTTCCATTCTCCTTTCCTAAGTTTTAAGAAATATACCCAAATTTGTATATATTTCTTAAAAAAAAAGAACTCTAATTCTTTATCTTTATATTTATTTTTTTCAAAAAAGAAAAAAAAAATTCCCAAATGTTTTTTCTTGAAATTTTACAAATATATTGTAAATATAAAAGAAGAAGGACAAAATATACAACAGTACTTAATCTTTGAAGTAATTCTCATTTAAATTTCCAAATTTACTATAGAATATTAATAGGATATGTTATTAAATTATTATTTTATCAATACATATTTGGAGATGTAGACGCATGACACTTGAAAAAATAAATTTTTATTAATAGGTGGATTTGATTTTTTTTTTTTTAAATAACAATACGTGGATTAAATTTTGACAAACATACAAGTTGAATTTCATAAATGAATTATTATATTATAAGTTTAGTTTTTCAAGGTTTTAAGTTCGTATCAAGATATGTGAATTATATTTAATAGATGTTGGAATTTAAAAAATGTCTAATAAATTTTTGAACTTTCAGTCACGTATCATATACAAAATTTTATAAAAATGAACTCATCTATTAAATCTAAATTAATAGAATTTTAGGCAAGATCCTCCCCCTTTCTTTTTGTGGGTCCAAAAATGTTGAAGAGATTAAGTTGAGGACTTATTTAGACAAAAAAAAATAAAAAAACCAACAAAATTGAAAGTTTAAAATTTTCTTAAACACTTTTAAAAGTTTAGAGATATTTTAGACATAAAATTTAAATTAAGACGTTTTTAAAGGTCGATGAACTAAATAAATACAAAGTTAATTATGACTTCAAAAAGCTAAACTTATAATTTAATCCATTAATAAATCCAAAATTTAATGAATTTTCAATTTTTTTAAAAATAATTGATAACCAGTTTTAACAATCTTATAAATCTAGTTCCTCTCCCAACGTCTTAGAAAATTTAAAGTAATCAAAATTTGATCCAATCCAACTATTTATAAAATTCTATCAAAGAAATGAACTCTACCTTGTAAGATTATAAAAACTAAAATTTAATTTTCTCCGAAATCAAATATACAAGTTAATCTTAAATAAAAAATAAAAAAAAAACTCATTAAGAAATTTGGTAGTAAAATCTCTTAACAATTGCGATAATAAGTAAAACTAAATTGACACAAAATTTATACGATTAATCCGTATTTAGAAGTTTGATTCTCCGACTATACAAATATATTATATAAGAATGAAAGAGAGAGAAAAGAGGAGTGAAAAGAATAAATACCAAAGCAAGGAGGAGATTTCTTGGGCTATGAAAGCGATCCCAATTCCTTTCCTTAGAAAATTCTGCCATTTTCATCCTCAAAACCTCCAAACTCACACTTCCTTCCTCTTCCTTTCTTTCACTCATTATCTTACAAAACCACTTTCCCCACAAAACCACTTTCCCCAAAACCACTTTCCCCCAAATCAATGCTAGCTCTTCTCTCTATGTATCACTCTTTATCTTATATAATTCAGCAAGAAAGAAGAAACTTTTGTGTTCTCTTGGCTACCGGCTATTGCCCTTACATTCCACCGCCACGTGCCGGTTCTCTTGATTCTCGCCAGGATCTTTGGTCTTCCTCGTGTTCTTGTGGGACCCTCTCACGTCTCTCTCTTCCCCCTACCTCTCATTTTCTTGGTTTAGTTTTACTTTACAATATATACTTTTCTTTTTAAGTATCACTTGACCGAGCATAACTTAACCGACATATTTATACGTTAAGAATTAAGAAGTTGACTGTTCGAGTCTTTTCATTCCCTTTTATATTAAATAAAAAAAAAACTTTATTGTTTAGCATTTTTTTTATACAATTTAGTATAAGGAGATTTGAATCATTGATCTTGTAGTTACTAACACACTTATATGCCAATTGAACTATGCCCAGTTTAGTAATTTGCAGTAATTAAGTATATAGACTAAAGTTTATAGACCAAATATGTATTTTAATATTATTTAAAAATGATCGTAGCTTAAACTTCTCAACTGACATAAAATGTATACTCTTGAGCAAAAGATCTGATGTTCAATTTTCTCACTCAAGTTGAACTAAAAAAAAGAATAAAAATTTTGTGTTTACCATGTTGCTAATTTTTTAATTTCATATTTAATCAATTTTATCAATATTTAATTAGTATAATATATAGTTAATATGGTAGGGATGTTTTAATAGAGATCTCTTAGAGATTTTTTTAGTTCAAAATATATAGGAGATGACAAAGATTCAAATCTCTAACTTCTTGATTGGAGGTAGATATTATATACTGGTTGAATTTATTAATTAGACTCTCTTTTAGACTTAAACCTATTAATATAAAATTATTAATTTTTTTAGAAAAAGATTGTTTAGGCAATATTAAACAAGAGACTAGACTTAGTATTTAATATATATTCATTAAATAAGAAATGAAATGAAAAAAAAAAAAGATGCTATTGCGGCCGTGACTCGAGAGAAAGTGAAAGGGAAAGGAACGAATGAATAGTAAATTAACAAATTGGATAGGAAAATGGATTGCAATTTGTATTGAAATTGACTATTCTACATATTTTCGAAAATGAACATTAATATATTTTTCTTTCCTTTGAATTTTTTGACTCTATTTTTGTTTTTTCTTGTGTTGGTAGAAGGAATGTGACAGCTCCTAAATTTGATTAAGCTATTATACGTATAATCAACTCCAATGTATTTCTTTTAAAAAAATGTGTACTTTGAATAAACCAGAAAACATTAGCGTGTGTTGCACATGTAAATATTATAGTATAAAACTATTATATTTAAATGTTAATTTGAATTTATATCTTGGTTTTTAAAGAATTTTTTTGGATAAACTTTGTACTTACATTACTATATAAATTAGCATTAATGATTGTTTTTTTTATTATAGATATTAATTTTAATGAGGTGAAAAAAATATTAATAGTAATGGCTTTGTTGTATTATTAAATATTTATTTAAAGAAAAAACTGTGTGTTGATAAATATTAATAAATAAGAATGGTAAATTAACTCTTCATCCATACCAATGAGTTTCACATGTCCAAATTTCATGGCATGTTTTAGGAGTGATTATAGGAGGGTTGTAATCATTTTTTTTTTTTTTTTTTGGTTGGTTTCAAAATTATTATGAAACATGTTTTTAATATTTTCTAATTAATTTTAATTATATGAAAATATATTGTTTTTAAAAGTATGAAATTTAATATTAAATTAATTTTGAGTGATTAAAAGTATATTTTAGAGAGATTTAAAAAATGACAAAAGTGATTTTAACTATTTTGAAATTATGGCTCCCGAACACACACTTAGTTAGTTAATATTTTTCTATGAATAGCACATGCTTTAAATGTTGAATTATTTTGGAAAGGTTTAAAATCATGTATTAGTGTATCTCTATGGTTTCCTTGCATATATAGCAAAGCGAGGCTAAAATATTTTAAAAGTAGTATAATTTAAAATTAATTATAAATATAATAAAATTTACTTTTAGTCTAGAGAAAATGTCTAAAAAGATCATTGATGGCAAAAACGTTGAAGGCCCAAAAATCCCGAATTTAGTGATAGTTATGATCAGTGATAGACTTCTATAACTGATATATTTATTTGACACTTTATTTATTTGAGATTTGTTTTTATTGATAAGATTATTGGTTGCCTCTCTATGTAACCACCTTAATAATGTGCTTTCAAAATAAGTTAATTTCGGTCTAGTGAAATTTCATTTTGGATTTCATCTTAATTAAGTAATTTTGGATTAAATTAGATTCGACCCTAATAGAAGTATATAAAATTATGTCACTGATAAAATTATAATTATATGATCGATAGACCAAATATACTATATGACTGTTTATCTTGATAGACCAAATATACTATATGATTGTTTTATTGATAGACTCAAATATACTATATGATTGTTTATCTTGATAGACTCTAATAAATGTATAAAAAAGTCTTATCAATAATTTTTTTTTGTTATATCAACTCTATCGGCTATTATCACTAATAGAATTTTATTAGTGATACACTTCTGTCATTGTCTATCCGTAGACATGATGGAAGCCTATAATTGATAGATAATGATAGAAGTGTTAGAATAAGTCTATCACTCATGAACGTATTTGATACTTAATTTGTTTAAGATTTGTGTTTAGTGATAAACTAATAGTTTGTCCTTTTATATGTAACCACCTTCATAATCTGAGTCCAAAGAGACAACCAAAGCCTATAGTATGATGAACCCCGATAGAAGTATATAAAGTATCAATGATAGAATTATAAATATATAATTGCTTTTTATAGTGGTAAGTCATTGATAGATTCTGATAGAATTATCTGTACAATCTGCTAATCAAATTATGATATCAATCTATCATGGTCTATCAGGATTTCACTTCTTAATTTATAAATCATATGAAGTTTGGTTTGTGATTTAATGATCTTTGATTTGTATCTTGTATATAGAGATGTCCACGAGATGGGGTGGGGCCAGAGGATGTCATTTTTTGTCTCCATTCCCGCTCTCCATTTCATTCTCCATCTCCGTAAAATTCTCCACGGGGATCAGGGTGGGGATTCCCGCAGGAATTCGGGGAGATCGAGTTTCCTGTAGGAAATTTTTTCCGTTAGTTTTGTTCTTTTGAAAAAAACCAATTAATTTAAATCGCTGGTGTGAGTAAATTTTAATTAAATAATTAACTCTATCACTAAATTGTTTATTATGTTAATTTTATACGAGAATTTGAATTTAAAGATGAATTACTCAAATTTTGATCTAAAAAAATCTAATAAACTTTTTATAGAAAGAAATAAATATAAATCAAACTATTCACATACATAATCTAACTTTAAATATTCAATTTAAACAAATTTATTATCTTGACCAATAAACAATCAAACTTGAAATTTAAATATAATATTTATATAATAATATAATAACATAACACTAAATAAATAATAAAGGGTGGGGACGGGGAATGGGAGGGGGGAGGAGGGTGGGGACGGGGAATTTTCCGTTCCTTTCCCCGTTTAGCTCACGAGAAATTTTTTCTCCCACTTCCTCCCCTATTTCCCATTTTGTTTGGAGTGGGGTCCACAGAAATTGGACATTTCTATTCATATAGGATGTTTGCATTTTAGGTTGGACCAAGTGTCAATAGTCAAGTAGGCCTCCTCAGTCCCGGCCAACAAGACCAAGGAGGTGGGGTCGGCCTTGACCTCTAAGGCTGAGACCAACGAGAAGTTGGCTCAAAAGTTCAACTCCCCTTCTTTGACCCGTCATTACTTTGTCTTGGTTTTGATCTTATTTTCTTCTCCCCTCATTGATTAGATTTTATATTCTTTTGGTCCAAATTCACCCTTAACAATATATATCTACTAAAAAAGATTAAAATTTGAAAAATCGATGAATCAAAAGATTGATCACATAAGTCTAATGAAGAGTTTAGACTCTCTAAACTTGATACTTCTTTTCTTGAAGATTCACCGTTCTTTTGATCATATGTTTGAAAATCCTTTAACTTACTTACGGACACAATTGACCGTGTAAACACTTCAACAGTAGATCACATATTATTAACCATAAGAAGATTTTAAAGAAAGACTGAACAAATATTCAATAAGAACTCACACAAAGCCGCACACCCTTTTTTCTCTAAAACAAAATATGTTCTGCATAACCACACTACTAACCCTAGTAGACGAAACAACTCACTAAATATAGGAACATATAAGGCAAGAAACCGATAAGGTAAGAAAATCTTTTGCAGCAACCAAAAGCAGAAAGCAATGTCGAAGAATATACAACACAAAAGGAAAGGATATTCTCATCGATTTCTTTCATTTTTAGTTTTTGGTTGAAAATTAAGCTCGTTTCTTTTCAATTTCTTATCATATTGTATATTTTTTAAGTATAGAAATTGAATTCTAAGCCAATTTCTAAATTTCAAATATTACTATTTCTAGTTCTTAAAATTTGACTTGATTTTGAAATTATTAATAAGTAGATAAGAAAGCAAGCATGAAATTTAGAGGTAGAAGGAGTATGTGCTTAATTTTTAAAAATAAAAAACTAAAAACCAAATAGTTATCTAACCAGACTTAAACGATTAGCAAACGTTTACTGAGTTAAAACAAATTTTCTAAGTGGTAACATGAATAAGAAGCTTCCTTAATTAAGTTTATGTTGGAATAAAATTAGGCTTGACTAGCCTATGAGGTCGGGCATAAGTTAAATCTGATAAATAAGTGTGACTTGACATTTTGCCATTGTATAATTCATTGAAAAATACTAAAACTAGATATGGACCTTAGTGCAAAACCTATCCATAAACCTAGGTGGATAATGAGAGGGGACAAACAAACCCACCCTAATTTTCTAGATTGTAAGTCAACTTTTCGATGTGTTTAGAGATCCAACATAAATAGTTTAGTGTAATTATAGTGACGAAGATTTGAGTGAACATATATGTAAATACGAAATTAATCTATAATCATATTCTTGATCACATAAGTGAGAATATTATCATGCTTGAAATTCATGATCTCTTGTGATCAAGTTAATTAGTTGTTTGATTGGTGAGAGGTATGTACAAGACATTATATTTGTTATGACAAAAACAATCGATAAGCAAAAATTCGTATCTTTGTACCGATCAATTAATTTTCAACTAATTTAAATTACTATTTTTTTTTGTCTAGAAAAGTAAAATACTATTTTGTGTTTATATAATATTTGATTATGTTAATTTTATAATTCTTTATATCAAACAATTTTTTTCACAATCTGAAAATTTGTATTAAAAAATTTATGCTAAGTTAATTTAAGAGCATAATTAGTCTATTTCTTTTGCCATTAGTTTTAAGCATGATAATTAAATTGAAATTAAAGTTGGGATATAGCTGATAACCAAAAATAAAGAGAGCAAGGCTACCAACATCAATGATTATTATAATATATATATATATATATATATATATATTATTATATATATATATATAACTAAAAATCACCCATATATCAAAATTTTCATGATTGATCATGTCCATATGTATTGTATCTCTTGTTTCAACTAAAAGTAAATGAATGTTCCCAACCACTCTGCATTACTACTTCATTTTTAGAGTCCGTTTGATCTTGTTTTTCTGTTTTTTTGGAACTAGAAATAGGAATATATTTTGATAACTATTTTCTTTCTTGAAAAAAAGAATCGAGAACAAAAATTTGTTTGATAATTATTTCTATTTTTTTTAAAATAATGTGTATGAGATTAGAAATCAAAAAGAAATTATCAAAAGTTTATATCATCTAATACAAATTAAGTCTTATGCACAACTAAATACAAAAAAAAAAAAAATTGTAAGTACCGTTCAAATTTTGCCCAAATTTGATTGAAAATTCATCTCTTGCTTGAGCAATTTCTCAAATGATTTTAACACACATCTAACTTAATATATTACCATTCTGCAAAATTTAAATTTCAAAGTTCAAGAAATATTTAAATTTACCTATTTAAAATTAAAATAATATATAAATCTAAATATTAGAAATTTATAATTTAATAATATTAAAACTAATATATAAATTAAATATAGTAAACAATAAATATAATAAATAAAAAAGCAATACAATATAATACCAAGAAATATAATAAATAAATAATAAAAAAGAAATATCTTTTACAAAAAGAAAAAAACAAAAGAAAGAATACCTCAATATTTAAAAAAAAAACAAAAAGATCCAAGAAATGCTATGGATGGGAATCAAACCCAAGTCTGGGAGTTAAAAGATTGATTATCTAACCCACAAATGGAGCAAAGGCTAGATTGGAGTTGGAACAATTAAATAAGGAAACTATTTTTTGTAATTCTCAAATTTGACTCTTTTTTTAGAAACATTTATTAAATTTTAAGAACAAGAAACGAAAATAATTACCAAACAAGTCGGTTTTTTGTAATACAAGAAATAGAAACAGAAAACAAAAATATTATCAAACGGGCTCTTAGATGCTAAAGCACCCCTTATTCTTCTTTGTAATTTAAAATCAACTTTTTATTTTATTCTATTTATTATTTTTTTTTGCAATTTAATTTCTAGAAAGAAATTATATTTCTTATTCTAAGCTAACCTCTAAGCTTGTGCAAAGAGGTCCATCCAAAGTTGAAACTACTTTATATTTATTTATTTTATTTTTCAATAGGCCTCACTTTCATTTCTATAAACAAAGTATAGGTTTGAATAGTTCATAATTTTCTCATTCCAAAACATTGAAAAATTCAAATAATCACTTCAGTTATGTTAGAATACTCAGTGCATGTTTGGAAATGATTTTGAAATTATTAATTAAATCATTTTTATGAAGTTCATAATCACTCTAAAACATACTTTTAATCACTCAAAATTAACTTAATATTTAATATTGTACTTTTAAATGTAAATTTTACATCATTAAAATTAGTTCCAGACGATTAAAACATATTTAAAAGCGATTTTGAAAATGAAAAAAAGTATTTTTAATTAACCATTTCAAAACCATTTTCCAACATGTGGTATGTAATTTAGTTGAATTGAATCATTTGTAAATTTTGTAGTGAAATCTAATTTTGATAGACATGGTAATGGAATCACAAACCAAATAGCTTAGCTTGGTCTATTTTGATGATTATTGAGGAATTAATTAGCTTGCTTCTATCTCATAACTATATGAAAAACCATTATCCATTTTATAAGCTTGCTTCTATCATACTAAAAGTTTACTCATATTCTTGTATTTTCTTAAATTGGCATTTGTTTATTATGTGCCTTACATATGTGTTTCCCTAATGAAGTATATATTTCTTTTAAATAAATAAATAAATAAACCAAACTTGAACCAAGATGCAAACTACTTCAATTTTTCCAATGTTTGAGAACACTTTTAGTTTAGCAAATTTGGCTTTTCATGGCAAAAAAGTATCCTGTGTTAAAAGCAATAATAGTTTTCTATTTTTTAAAATTATGATTTATAGTTTTCACTATGGTTAAGAAAACAAAAATCTGAATTCCTAATCAAATTTTAGAAATAAAAATAAGTTTTCAATATAAATTTTTTAAACCCTGTTCATTTGATTTTTTGTTTTTTGTTTTCCTAAAATTAAGCCTATAAACAATATTTCTATCTCAAAATTTCTTTCTTTGTTATCTACTTTTACTAATGGTTTAAAAAACGAAGTTAAATTTTGAAACCTAAAAAAAGTATATTTTAAAAACTTGTTTTTGTTTTTGAAATTTAGCTAAGAATTCAACTATTGCACTTAAGAAATATGCAAATCATTGTAAGAAATTGTGAGGAAATAGACTTAATTTTAAAAAAAAAAAAAACAAAAAACAAAATGATTACTAAATGGGACCACAAGTTTTTAAAACTTATGAAAACTTAACTTGATTGTTGAAAACATTAAATAGAGTGAATAACAAAATATAGAAATTAATTTATGGACAGAAATAGTATTTATAAATTTAATTTGTAAATACTAAAAATAAAATAATTTTAATAATATATTTTTGTGAAGGTTTTATGGAGTTTTGTTTTGGCCTTGATTGAAAAAAAAGAAAAAATAAATAAACTTAAAACTAAACATGATATGAAAACCACACTTTGAAAATTAGGAACTCTTGAGTTACTTTGGGCACCTAATTTCAAATCGGAAAATTTGTCAATCAATTGATGTCAACCTAGAGAGAAGCATTATTCGAATTGAATTACCTTTTGATCAAAGACTAATGATTAAAGAAAACTAATCTTTTATTCAAGATTTGAACACTCTACATTTAAGTTGATTAATCTTACTTGATGACTTAAGCATGTAACCCTAGATCAAGAATTACAAAAGATTGGCGATGAATCTGGATCATCAACCCCTAGAAAAATTATCATTCCCAAAATTTAAAATCCAAAAGTTATCTGACACAACCCAATAACAGGGCTTTATGTAGTCTCGGCGCAACCATAACAAATACAAAAATACTATTACTTAATATGTCATAAAAAAGATAAAATTGAAAATTACTAAAATTACATCAAAATTATAAAATAAAATATAAATAATAATTGGATGCCTGAAATGTTTTCTTAAAAAGGAATGATTTATTTTTTTAGACAAAATTGACACAAATATGTATAATTAAAGAGCTTTGGATAAAATTACTTATCATAAAAACACTTCAAAATCATCATTTACTCGTTACTATTTTATCATTGTTCGTAAATGACTTTTTGTTGCTGTATATGTGCTTTTGATTTTTGTGTTTCTGTAAAATCAATTCCAATGGTTAGCCATGGATACTTTTGGAGAACTCTTTGTGATAGATTAAGCTCCCTTTAAATATGCAAAAAAATTAATTTTTTTTTTTTAAAGGAAAATAATAGCATAAACCAAGGTCCCTCCACACAAATAGTAGAGGAGAACCAGTCAGGAAGACATAAACTTTTTAGAAACTGATAGATTAAATAACTATTACTAAATTTCTCTCGTAATTAAGATATCCAATAAGATGAAAGACTTTCTTATAGAAATAAAAGCTCTTATGAAATAGCAAATTGTGATAATTAAGTTAGGTCTTTTAAAAATAAAATCTGGAGCTAGGAGGAATCTTTTAGAAAATACCTATTATCAATGTAAAGCTTCTTTATTTAAATTTAGGTCAAATTTAAGTATCTTTCAAGATAAGTATGTGCCACATTTGACGAATGAACAACTCAACCTCTTGAGTCATTGTACCAAACAGTTAGATGTATATTAAAACTAGGTATCTGCATCTCAACACATCATCTAACCTCATCTAAATCAAGACGTACACCGAAAAATATGAGGCAACAAGGATACCATAACATTATAGATTACAGAGTTAAGTTGATCATCAAAATTGAGACAATACATACGTTAATATCGAGCATAAAATTTACTTTTAGGATAACGATGAAAGCATATTTATTGATGTATGGATTCAAATATATATAAATATCTATATATTAGTTTATATCCCTAAATCACATAAGTGAGAATGTCATACTTGAAAATTAGAATCTTGAGATAAGTTTAGTGGCCTTATTGATAATGGGGAGAGACATATCATGTGAGTATAAAGTAGAAATTTTAAAGGGAGGGGCTACCCATATATAATTTTATAATGACGTCAAAGTTTAGTGTATATATTCTTTTTGTTCTTGAACGACTTTCAACTATTATTACAAAGGTCTATTTGAAATTTAAGTGCTTAAAAATGTATTTTGAAGTGAGAATAAATATTTTTAAGCACTTTGAAGTTACACAACTAAGTTTAGATATTAATCTACGCTGGCAACTATGTTTTTATAAAAATAAAGTAACGAAGTAAATTAGTTTTATGAATAGATTTCAAATATAAACGTGAAAAAGTAACTTTAAAAAGTGATTTTCTTGAAATTAATTTTTCCATATTTATTAAACGTTAAAAACTATTAAGATTTTTCCATATTCACTTTTGATGTGGATGAAATCAATCTCAAGTGAAAACATAAATTTAAATATTCTTTTCTTTTCGAAAGTTCAACAAGTGAGAATAGGAAATTTAAACCCAAAAATTCGCTTAACTGCCACGATACAACAAGTTAAATTCGTTTTAAAGTTTGAAATAGTTTTTCTTTTTAAGGTAACAAGAAGTAACTTTTATTTAATATATATGCCTTAACCACAAAATTAAAGATGAAGGCCATAACAATGGACATTTGTCATTTCTTCAACACCCTATGTCTTGTTACACTTTTTAAATTTACACTACCCAAATTTTTGAGCATCATCCTTAATTAGAGAGCTTATTCATGACCATGCCTTCACTATTTAAACTAGGAAATGATGAATTAATCAATATCTTTGATTACTAATCCTTCTAAGATGTTAAAAATCTCTTTTATCTATTCTATATTTTGATAATTTAACATATAATTTTTCATGGTATAGGCTAGGAGGGTTTTTTCTTCTTTTTTTCCCTCCCTATGCTAGGTCTAACCCTAGGATTGGGCAAACAGCTCCATCCAAAGTTGGCTGCTACTTTATCTAATTTTACTAGACCTCACTCTTTTCATATGCTAATTAGCTAGTATAGGTTTGTTTGTTTGTTATTTTTTAAAGCTATAATAGGTTTAGATATGAACATTTTCTTATGCCAAAGCATTTACCTTTAAATAACTATACCTAAAAACGCTATGTTTGGTAGAGATTGTGTAACACTTCGAATTTTCCTGTAATTTCATTAAATTATCTTCAAATATTTGGATGTTATTTTGATAAATTGAGGTTAAATATTTAATTTGGGAGGTAAGATAATTAATTTAAAAGGTATCGGTAAAGAATTGAGATTTTAATTCAATTTAAGGAAAAATTGAATCAATTTATTTGGGGGAAATTATGGGTTTAAATTTTTGCTTCCTTTTAGTTTAGGAGTTTGAATCCAAACTAAAACTGAAATAATGAGTTAGGAAAAGGAAATTGGGTTATTTTATTTGCTTAAGGATTAAAGATTTTAAGAAATTTGAAGATTCATACCCTTCAAGGAATTTAAATCGAATTTGGAATTTAAAAAGGGAGTTAATATATATATATATATATATACTTATATAAGAAAAATTGATACATATTCTAATGCCGCAGATTACAAATTTAAAAGGAAAAAAAAGAAAAAAAAAAGAGTTATTGAACCCTAAGAGGCTGTTTGGGGCGCTAAGATGATATAGGATGTCTGGAGTTCTGATGTCTGGGGAGTTGTGTTTGGGGTGTAGAGTTGTATTGTCTGAGTTCATATGTCTGTTGTTTGGATATGTAAAGTGAAAGAGTTAAAGAACATGCAGCGGAAGTATCAAGGATTCATACGCATTCAAACTCACTAATTTTGGCAGAAACTAAAACATGCTCTTCTAAAAAGAGGGTTTCAAAATCATACCTTAGATGAACTCTCCAAGAATCCGAACATACAGCAGCAGTCTTCACCAGATATCACCATGAACCACCTCAAAGTCTTCCCTACTATCCTCTTGGGGCTTTAGACAGATTGTGGGACTCAAGAACAACTTGAAAAGATGAAGAACAATGAAGAACACACAGCAGCCAGACAAGAAGAACAGTTTCTTCTCACAAATATTTTTCTCTCAAAATTTCTGCATTAGTTCTTCTCAAATGATTCCAAACTTCTTTATATATTGCAGATGAACATGCAAAGAAGTGAAATGCATGACTTATAGCTCATGCTTGGAGAATTAGTGAAGAGAACTTAATGACTTTTGTGTGAGCATGAAGATGAAGATAATGGAAAATCTGCATAATCCATTTTGTGCTTGCATGAAGATGACTTTTGTGTGAGCATGAAGATGAAGATAATGCAAAGAAGTGAAATGCATGACTTGGTATGCAAAAACCACTTTTCACTTTTCTTTTAAAAACATAAAATGATTTCAAAACCATTTTAATTGAAAAATGATTTTCTTAAATTAATTTATAATATTAATTAATTTAATATCAAATATTAAATTAATTTTTGCACAATAATCATCTTCATATATTTAAATCATATTTAAATATATATTCTCTTGTTTCGTTTAATTTGAACGTTTCAAATTAATTTCTCAAGCTACTCTAAAGCTTATCCATTTACGAGCTAGTAGGGGGACCTTGCGAACCTACAGATCATGGGCTCCAACGATTCGAGATTAATCGGCTAAACTCATTAGTCTGATCTAACCCTCATTAGTTAACTATTGGGACACTCCACTATAACCCATAGTTGAACTCCCCTCACTATAGATATATTATGTCCACTTAATAACCATAATCAGTAAGTCAATCTTTCATAGGTTGTTCGTAATTACAGCTAGGTCAAAAATACCGTTTTAACCTTGTGAATACATCTTCTTCCTTAAGTTCCTATTGATCCTCTAATGAACAATTCTGATTCATAATCTTTATGAATCAAATCCTTTCTCTATCATGAGAAGGCAGGCCCCAATTGTTCAAAACCTGGAATCAGTACTTAAGAGAAGAACCTATTTGCTAACCTTAAATAGGTCCCCAACTATGTCCCCAACTATTCATCTTGCAAGGCTATGTCCCCAACTATTCATCTTGCAAGGCTATGTCCCCAACTATTCATCTTGCAAGGCTATGTCCCCAACTATTCATTCGGTCTTATCCCCAAAATAGTAAGCTTATTGAGTAGTGCTGTTGGGCTACTCTCATCGTTTGCAGATCAAAGGATAATCCCGAACAAACAGGAGTTCATAGCTAGCTTAGGATTAAGATCGAGTTAACCTAGGTTACATATTAAATGAAATAGTAAGTTTTAACTGTAAACAGTCGTTATAAGGAAAAGTGACTATTTTCGTGGTCCAGTCTATATGCAAACTCATTGCATAGGATGCCCCCATTCTCATATCTCAACATGAACGATTTGTGGATCACATCGTTTGTAGCACCTTACAACTTCTTGTAACAATTAAAGAGTGGGCTGCATCCAATAGTGTTACCAGGATGAGATACCCAATTTCATCCATATACTTATTAGACCATTTAGGCTATATACTGTCAACTTGATCTTGTTTATGTCACTACATAAAGTTATAGCATTCAGACTATAGCCAAGGATGCGTTTATTAGATTTTCATAATAAGATGCAAAATCAACAAGTCAATATTATTGATAAAATAGAATGTTTAACACGAACTGCAAGTTCTAAGACATTCCCAACAATCTCCCACTTGGACTAAAACTTCAGTGAGAACAAATATACACAATATAATGTTGAGATACATAATGGAAAAAAATACAATAAACTAGGGCATCTATAATACCATAGACATTCTCCCACTTGCCCTAGATTACACTACTCGGAGTCCTAGTCCAACTAGGTGGCCCTCGAAAACTTTAGCCAAGAGGGTCTTGGTGAATGGATCAGCAAGGTTGTCTTCATAGGCTATCTTTGTGACGAGCACATCTCCTCTGTGTACGATCTCCTGGATGAGATGGTTCTTTCAATGTGTTTTCCACGTTTGTGGCTTCTGGGTTCCTTTGACTTAGCAACTGCACCACTGTTATCACAATACAGTGTGATAGGCAGGTGCATATTTGGAACGACTTCCAAATTAGCTAAGAATTTGCGTAGCCATATTGCTTCCTTAGCAGCTTCGCATGCAGCCACATATTCTGCTTCCATGGTGGAGTCAGCGATACAACTTTGCTTGATGCTTCTCCAAACTATAGCTCCTCCGTTAAGAGTGAAAACTGACCCTGAGGTAGATTTCCTAGAATCTACGTCAGTTTGAAAATCAGAATCATTGTATCTTGTAAGGATTAAATTCTTAGGTCCATACACAAGCATATAGTCCCTCGTTCTCCTTAAATACTTAAGAATATTTTTGACAGCGGTTTAATGACCGTGTCCAGGATTGGATTGGAACCTACTGATGATTCCAATTGCAAAACATATGTCGGGACGTGTACACAACATAACGTACATTAAACTCCCAACTGCAGAAGCATATGGAATTTTGTTCATCTCCTTAATCTCTTGAGATGTCTTAGGACATTGTTCCTTCGACAAATGAATTCCATTCCTGAAAGATAATAAACCTTTCTTGGAATTTTGCATATTATATCTTGACAACATCTTGTCAATATAAGATGTCTGAGACAGTGCTAATGTTCTATTCTTTTGACCTCGAAAGATCTGTATTTCTAGAACATACTGAGCATCACCCAAATCTTTCATTTGCAACTGTGATGCTAACCATCTCTTTACGTCAGCAAGAAAACTTGTCTCATTTCCAATAAGCAAGATATCATCAACATATAGAACTAAGAATGCTACAGTTTTGTTGATTATCTTCTTGTATGCACAAGGTTTATCATCATTCTGTTCAAAGCTATAAGATTTGATCGCAGTGTCAAATCTTATATTCCAGGATCTAAACACTTGTTTCAATCCATAAATGGATTGATTAAGCTTACAGACTTTCTGTTCCTGTCATTTTTCGACGAACCCCTCTGGTTGAGACATAAAAATACTTTCATCAAGATAGCCATTAAAAAAAAGCTGTCTTGACATCCATTTGCCATATTTCATAGTCATAATATTTGGCAATGGCAAAAAGTATTCTTATTGATTTGATCATGGCAATAGGAGAAAAAGTTTCTTCATAATCAACTCCTTCTCTTTAGGTAAAACCCTTTGCCACGAGTCTGGCTTTATAGGTCTGTACCTTGCTAGTTTGGTCTCATTTTTTCTTGTAGATCCACTTATAACCTATAGGTATAACACCTTGTGCTTGATCTACAAGTTCCCAGACTGAGTTGAAGTACATAGACTCCATTTCATCGTCTATGGCTTTTATCCATTGTTCCTTGTCAACATCTTCCATTGCCTTCCTAAAGTTTAATGAAGCCTCTAAACCATCATCTTGTATGATATTTTGAGTTTCTATTAAACCCATGTAGCATTCAGGTTGTTGAATAACCCTCCCACTACGACGAGGCATTCCCAACTCTTGGGATGGACGTGATGGGACAACAACCGTTGTTGATGGACCAGCTTGATCAACAACTCTTGTTGATCTTTCTGTAGTATCTTTAGACAATTCTTGCAATATTAGTTTACTGCGAGGTAGATGATTTTTAATATGATCATTTTTCAAGAATGTTGCATTTGTCGATACAAACACTTTATCTTCTTGGGAATCATAAAAGTATCCTCCTTTTGTCTCCATGGGATATCCTACAAATACGCATAATTTCGAATGTGTTTCCAATTTTTTAGGATTCTGTACCAACACGTGTGCTGGACAACCCCAGATACAGAAATGATGTAAACTTGCTTTGCGTCCTTTTCACAATTCATATGGTGTTTCTGAAACACTTTTGGACGGAACAACGTTCAGAATATAAACTACAGTCTGTACTGCATATCCCCAAAAGGATTGAGATAATTGAGCATAACTCATCATAAACCGAACCATATCCAATGAGGTTCGATTTCTCCTTTCTGCAACAGCGTTTTGTCGTGGTATTCCAGATGCTGTGAGTTGGGATTGAATTCTATGATCTACTAGATAGTCCTGGAATTGCAAATCCATATACTCATCACCTCGATCAGATCGAAGTGTTTTAATTCTTTTACTTAAATGATTTTCAGTTTCAGCCTTAAATTGTTTGAACTTTTCGAGAGTTTCAGACTTGTGACTGATTAAGTAAATATAGCCATATTGAGAGTAATCGTCAATAAAACTGACGAAGTACTGATATCCTTCTTGAGCTTTAACATTCATCAGACCACAAAGGTCTGAATGTATAAGTTCAAGAGGTTCTTTGGTACGAAGACCTTTGTCAGAAAAAGATATTTTCGTCATTTTTCCCTCAAGACATGATTCGCATGAAGGTAGGGAACTGTCTTCTAACTGATTTAGATGATCGTTTTTTACCAATCTCTCAATCCTATTGAGATTAATGTGACCAAGCCTGAGGTGCCAAAGATAGGCGTTAGGGATTAATTTTCATCCATATCTAAGGGCCTCAAGCCACGGGCCATTTGTACATGTCACAAAAAATCAACAAATATATGATACCTATGCAATAAGGGACTAGGGGAAGTTACAAAAAATAATAACAAACCAACTTGCAAACACCGAGAACGTAATTAGTTAGAAAGCTTCAGCATTGCCTCCCCCCTTGTGATCTCCCTCTTTCGTCTCACCTTTAATGTGGTTAGTCTTTCTTCCTCTCTTCGCATAGCTGAACACCAAGTCTGCCAATCGAAGTTTGTCTACGCCGTCCAATGCCAACCTGCTGCATTCGATCAACCTAGCCGTCGCTCTCTGTTCATGTTCAACCAGTCGTGCTCTAGATCTGCTTGCGCACGCCAACTAGTCGATCTCCACCAACCAACTGCATGTCACTGTCTCCTCAGTGCCACCACCGTGGGTTACCGTCACCAGAGTTGGAACTCTCTAAATCTCTACTTTGGGTGAGTTTTCCTTGGGTTTTTTTTTTCAAGATTTTGGTTGATGGATTTGGAATGTGTATAATGGTTGCCCTAAACTTGGTGTTGGGATGATAGATTCAAAGTTTGATAAGTGTCGAAGCAACTATCCAGTAGCTATCGGGGTGATTGCAACAAGTTCAAGTAATGTTTTGGATATTTTGGTAAGCATTCAAGGTGTTGGAGCTTTTCGTTGGTTATTTGGCTTGTGCTTTGGGTTTACTTATAACTTGTGGATTTTCTTGGAATTCTTGAATGCCCATCAAGTTCTTGGGCTAAAATCTTTTGGGTTTTATTTTAAGGTTGAAATTGGAGTTTTTGGAAAGAAATTAGATGTTCTCGATTGGAATTAAAATCTGTTTTGGTGGAGATTTTACAGACTGAAATTTTGGAGTGATTGTTGATCAAGCTTCACTTTGAGTAAGTTATTTGGAGTTGTTTATGTGAATTGACGAATGAAATTTCGGCTATATTGGTTTGGTTAAAAATTTGGGTTTTGTGTTGTAGGTTCTATTTCGCATTCTTTAGTTAGTAATCGATTGTTTGTTTGGAGAACAATATTTGGACTTGCAATTTGAGGTAAGTGTCTTTCTTCTAGTTCGCCTTTGAACTAGTCGTCCCTCTCTGCATGATAATGATTGGATTGTTTAAATTAGAGTGATTGGACTATTTATTTTTGATTGATTGGACTGTTTTGATTGTAATGTTATGTAAAATTAACTAAGGACGTACTGGTAATTTAACTCCTAAGATAAACGATTGTAAATATAACAAAGGAGTTATATGTGAACTGATGCACGCTAAGTTTTTATGGTTCTTGTTAACTTCTTTATCTGGGTAGGTGTACACATACGACTGATTGTGTGCTCCTCCAAGACCACACCATGATTGTATATGTGCACATTTATGACTGATCCTATACCTTCGAGATACACATCTACAACTGATGTGTGCTCCCTCGGGGCACACTTATGACTGATTTATGTACCATTGGGTTACATACTACGACTGATGCATGTTCCTTCGGGTTCATGTTTACGATTGATTCGTGTACCTTTGGGATACACACTATGACTGATGCATATTCCTCCGGGTCCATGTTTACGACTGATTTGTCTACCTTCGGGATACACAATATGACTGATGTGTGTTCCTTTGGGATCGAATTTATGACTGATTTATGATCCTTCGGGATCACTACGGCTGATATGATATGGATGTACACCGATGCCTAGATAAACTAGTTAACAGGCTACCTAGAGAGCCCAGTAGCGGGTCACTTACTGGGTATTGTTATACTCATCCTTTCTTTTTTTTATGTTTTTTAGGAAATGACAGAAATAGGCTGGCGAGTGATAGATGGGACTCGTGACAGAGCCATATGGGGACAAGAAAATCGCTTCTGCTGAGTCTATGTTTTTTTTAGTCATTTAAATGTTTTGAAACTAGAATTTAATGTGAGATAGGAAATTTAATGCTTTGAATGTTTTATTCTTAAAAGTTTTTAGGGGGCTCCGAATAAAGGTTTTATTTATTTGTTCATTTATTGTTTATTGACTTTATGAATTGTTTTGAAAGTTGTCTCTATCGTTTTAACGAGTTTAACTTTAATGGTCAAAATGTATTGGATGTCCATGTAGAATTATAAGTAACAACCGTTGTCAGAGTACTCGAAAAGTCAGGTTGTCACAGACTGAGTTCATCTTGCTTGTGCTCTTCACCAATGGTGACCAACAACAAAATTTATTTGAAGTCGAAAGGTTGATGTCTCGTTTAGTAACCATTTAGTTTTTTGTTTTTCGTTTAGAAATGAAGCATAGAAACACTTATTCCACCTCTAAATTTTCTTCTTTGTTATCTAAAACTCGTTACCAACATTTTAAAAAGCCAAGAAAAATTTTGAAAACTAAAAAAAATTTAATTTTTATTTGTGAATTTAGCTAAGAATTCAACTCTTGTACTTATATAAAGATGCAAATCATAGTACGAAACTGAGAGTAAATAGACTTAATTAATTTTCAAAAATCAAGAACAAAAAATAAAATGTTTACCAAATGAAGCCTGATGTCTCAATTTTATGGAAATATCGATGAAGATATTTTCAAATGTTGATGTAATCCTTGTATTAAATTTAGCATTGTTGTTGTATTTTCAAATGTTGTTATTAAATTTTCATAGAAGTAATAATTTAGCATTTGCACTTTAATTTGTGACGGTTTAGTCCTTGTACTTTCAAATCTGTAATAATTTAGTACTTAAACTTTTGAATGTAACAATTTAGTCCATGTACTTTCAAGTTATTGACAATTTAGTCACTACATATTGAAAAAATTACATCAAACTTTATTGTCAACTTCGATTATGTGATGAAGTAGTTTTTATAATTTATAAACAAACCCAATGGCTTTGACTTTTTCGTATTGGCCTGTACATTATCCCTATATAATGTTATCCTAAAGATAATAAAATCGCTTCTCCCTTTGTTTGTGGATGTAGCTAACACATTGTTAGTGAACCACTTAGATTTGTATGTTGTTCTTGCTGTTCTTTATTATTTAGCCGTTGCTTTGTTTCTTCACAAAAAATGGTATTAGAGTCAAATCGTTAGGGCTTAAGATATGCATTTCTTGATAGACGAAGATATTTTCTTTGAATGTGAAGATCAATAAATTTACTAAAAAAATATTTTCAGTTTATCGCATATCAAGATGCAAGATCCCAACAATTAAGTAGTAGGAGCTATGGGTGTCCCTGTTTGGAAATTGAAGATAACAAATGCAGATGATCATGATCATCTGGTATATTTGTTATCTATGAAAAAAAATTCAAATCAAGGTGGAGATTTGTTGAAATGTCTTAAATCTATTGTCCCACATTTGAAAGGAATAGAAAAATCACGAGTTCCTATAGCTGAAAGGAATAGGAATGAATTCTTACTTCTAAAAGGGGTAGGCATGTAATGGGTTCCAAGTAGTATAAAAAGGACCATATGACTTCGATTTCTTTTTATCCATATTCTCATGTACAATACCTCTATATTTTATATTTATTCTTCTTGATTAAGATAATTAAAATACATCTCTTATTGTTCGTAGATGTAGCTAACACATTGTTAGTACACCACGTAAATCTTGCATTGTTTTTTCTTTTGTTCTTTATTCTTTGCTGGTCGATTAGTTTTTGTCATAAAACTAGGTGTTCCTAGACAACTATAACGTTCTAGTAACCATTCTCAACCTGAAAAATTATTAACTCTAGCTACCACAACAATGCAATTGCTTTTAAACAACAGTTTGTTACCAATTTAAATTATATTTTGCAATGTCTATTATATATCCAATAGTCTAAAATTATTAGCAACCTCGTATTAACCAATAAACTTTGAGACATAATCATCAACCTAGACTTAAAAACTTAATTAAACTTTGAGTAATTAGGCAAAATAACAAAAGAACAACCTACTTGAAAATTAAGTTGAAAGATTTTATTTTGATATTATGATCTTGTAGTTTGAATTAATGCATTTGAGTTGATAGATGAAGTAAATTAACCATTTTGATACATAAATTTTCTTCAATACAATAATTAAAAGTATGATCATTGCATATGAAGAAGAGGTCAAAACAAAGTTATTTAATATGATTTATTTATGGATTTGTGATCCTATATCCTGATCTAACGAAAAAAAAAAATAAAAAAAATTATGATCTTTGCTCCCTCTCCATGAGTTATGAGTTTTTAAGTTAGGTCAAGGATTTAGAATCCATATACTTCTAATCTTTTATTCATTTACAACTTTCAATCTTTTATTTTACAAAGTAATGATTTTGATTTTGATTTTAATATGCTTTTAAAGTTAAAAGGGTGTCAATCTATTTTTAAAATTTATCAAAAAGGTATCGTTGCCAGAGAAATATTTTTATAAATTTATGTCTACTTTTTAGTATAAATAAATATAAGAATACGTAAAAAATGAGCGTATCTAAATTGGTGTTCTATCAACTTACGTGTTATAAAAATAAATAAATAAATATAAGAATACGTAAAAAATGAGCGTATCTAAATTGGTGTTCTATCAACTTACGTGTTATAAAAATAAATAAATAAATATAAGAATACGTAAAAAATGAGCGTATCTAAATTGGTGTTCTATCAACTTACGTGTTATAAAAATAAATAAATAAATATAAGAATACGGATTTGGATGTAGAATCACTAAAAATTTTAGACGTAGATGCTTTAATTTATTTTTCTTTCCTTTTTAGATTAAAAATTGGACTCTAACTTATGTTCTTTTCCTTTGAAAATAAAGGTTTTTCCTCCAATATTATTTCTTTCAAATAAAACAATAAATTTAGATAAATACAAACAAAAATAGAGTTCCAAAATAACTCAAAAGAGAAAATAAAGGGAAAAAAAGTGAGAGATACAATTCTTTTTTCAAAAGAAAGAAAAATATTGATATACAATTTCCAAAAAATAACTCTAGTAAAATGTCAAAGTGAGTATAACTCAACGATATAAAGAATATAATATCAATCTCGAAGTCAGGTCAAAATGAACATAATTGAATAGACATAACACTATTTTGATGTAAAAAATTTGATTTCTCAGCTTCACATATTGTTAAAAAAATTAGAGGTGAGAATTTCGATTATTTAGAATTGTATGATAACTCGACATAAAAGAAGTTTGACAAATCGAGATTAGAAACTTTGAAAATTTGGTTAGATTCAGCTGAAATTTCGTTTGTGATTTCCCTTAATTTTATAGAAAGGAGAGATAAAAGTCATAGCTTCGGTTGGAAGATCACACTCATCAATGGTCCCTTTGTTTTTGGTTCTTTACAATAAATGAGAGTTTGAATTTAGGAAAAACTCTCTTTCCAACCGACATATAAATATTTACGATAAAGAAAAGACATATATTTTGGTTATATTTCAAAATTCTCTCACTTTAATGTTTGTATTTAAATAGTCTCTCCACTTTTAAAAGAAAAATTTGAAAGTTTAGGGACATTAAATATATTTAAAAGTTAATGGATCAAGAGATTAAATTTGTAATTTAATCGAAAAATTATAAATTTTTTAACTTTTGTAATTGTAACCTATAAAATCTCAAATTAATGCAAAAGTGAGTTTTACTTAGTTATATTGGAATGTACTGCGATTCAAGAGGTCAAAGGTTCAATTCCCTGCCTCCGTAATTGTTGTACTAAAAAAAAAGAACTTCAAACTAATAATTGCATTAAATCCTGTAAATTTATGAATGAATCAATTTACACTCACATTAGTGATTCAGAGCTATTTTCATTTGACTCCATTTAAAATGGACTAAAAAACACTTAATAAAATCAAATTTCTACTTAAATTCTACAAAATAGAAAAGAGAGATAATTCTTTCTAAATAAGTGAAAAACAAAGGAATATTAGAGGAAAAACCACCACTACTTATTTAGTTTCCAAGATTTATTTCTAATATTACGTTTAGAGAACTCTTATACATGAATATTTCTTAGTAGTTTAAAACAGAATCTTAACAAAGATTAGGAGAGGGGAAAATTAAATTTGGTATAATGAAAATTAGGGCAAGAATTCTTGAACAACCATTCATACCAACCATACATCATGTTTTGATCCAGGATTTCAATTCTTCTATGTTTTAGTATTAGTATATTGTTTCATGGTATTAAGGGCTAAAATATAGGAAAAAACTAGTGTTTTCACGATTTTACCATCTAGTTAATAATGTTCCACTTAATCCCTATTTCATGGCCACATTTCTTTTTTCAAAACTCATCTTTTTTCAATAATGTTTTTGTATAGATATTCTATTAGATATGAACATATTTAATAACATTCATGTTTATTTTAGTTATGTTTATCTCTTTTTAAATAATTTTTTAATATAATAGTTATGAAATAGGGAGATCGAATTTCTATATATATATATACCTCAAACATTTTACAGAAAATGTTTCTCAATATAGATATATTTGAATTAAATAAGGATATATGATTATTCTTTTGTGGATTTCATTGATTTATGGACTCATTAGTTTGTCCCCCATCTTGAAATTAAAGAGAATTTTATGTCTCAACTTTAGAAAAAAGAATTTAAATAGACATAAAGCCATATTCCATTTAGGTTTTGTAATTACTTGAAAAAAATATTCAGCTAATTCCTCTTGTCTAACCACAAAAGTCAAGATTTCTTCTTGCAATTTTTGATATTTCACTTTATTACTTGTGGGGTCCTTTTCCCCTAATTCTCTCATTTCCAATTAAAACAAAAAACAATTTTAGGTCTCCTATACTACATTTTTAAGTAGAATGAAAATGAGTGTCATACATTAAGCAACATAATAATACCCATCACCATCAATTTTGATAGAGGAAGGGTATCAATTCATACATATAGATTCTAGAATTATATCAATTAAAACTCTTACAAACAATTATCAATTTAAATTCTGAATTTTAACAAGTATATCAATTTTTACTCTCTATTATATGTTTTGTTTGGATAAACATTGTATGAGATTTATAATTTTATCAATTAACCTCTTAAACTTGACTAAGCGAATCAATATGCATCCTCAATAAAGATTTCTTTGAAAATCATCTGCAATCATTCTAGTTGTTTATTTTGTTAGTCTTAAAAGGTTTGGAATGCCTCAAAGTGGAAGCAATTGATTGTTGTTGTATCCTGATTTTGATTTACAGAACATAGCATTTAGAGTGATAGAAACCAAGATAAACTAAAATTAATTAAGCATGCATTTTTTGCAGTGAAAATAGAGAGGAAAAGGGAAAAGAGAGAAACTCACCCTTGAAGAACCCTTTTTGTGTATACTCTCTAACAATACCACCACAAGTCAATCTCCTCTTGAATTCCCATTCATAACAATTTGAAGACAACAGCCAATGCTCCAATAAAGAACACCACCATGAGATCTTCCAAATTATTCTTAAAGTGAGAATCAACATAGAGGAGTGGACTTCTATTTCTATTTTTAATTTTGGTGTAGGGAGATTTTCGCTTTGAGAGAAGAATTTCATAGGGAGAAAATCACAGAGTGATTGAGAGCAAAATGAAAGAGCAAGATCATGATCCAATTAATTCTATGTGAAACCACGTATATGAGAAGTTAAGGGGGGTTGAGGGAGTTATTGATAACTCCCTTCCCTTTTTTCTTAATTTAAAAAATACAAAATTCAACATTTTTAATAATAATAATAATAATAATAATTACATAATATTCAACTATATGTTATATCACATATAACATATAACCTATCGTTTATGTTTCATTACATATAATATAACTTATAGTTTATTACACTCTCATATAACCTATAGCATTAATATGAATCATATTCATATTAATTTTTACTTATAATTTTTATACGAATCATATTTATATAATTAATATTTAAATCATATTTAAATATTTATTTCTCTTTAAAGCTTTATATTATAGTGTATCATATAAATTATATAAATTATATCTTATATAGTTAATTTCCTTTAATTAATTTGAACAATTCAAATTGATTTAAAATTAATTTGATTCTCATTAATCCTTATTGAGCAAACAGAGGGTCCTTATGGCCTATAGATTGAAGCTCCAATGATAATTAAACTCTTTAATTAAATTAATCAACCTTCATTAATTGTTGGCCACTCCACTAAAGACCGACAACTGCACTCTTCGCACTATAGATATATTTCTGTGTTCGTTGAAACAATCAATCAACAATACATTGACCCTTTACAAATTGCATGTGAGTATAGTTGGGTCAAAATTACCGTTTTACCTCTGTAGTTACATCTAACTTCTTAAGTAACACTGATCTCTCTAATGAACAACTAGTTATAGTCCAACTATAACCGAACCCCGCTCGGGCCAGGAGAGGGTGTGACGCCACATTGTTCAAGTCTCGAAATCAACCCTGAAGGAACTGGTGAAGGTTTTAATATGGAAGTGGGGATTGGACCAAACTTAGTTTTCATGGAACCATACAAATTTTTTAGAATATAGAATATGCAAATCAAAATACAACATGCCATCAAAAAGAAAAAAAGAGAAATTAGGGTTTAGAAACCCTTACCTTTGAAGAACGAGTTTCTTCACGAATTCCCTCTTCCAAATTGTCACGAACAAAAAGATCTTCGATGAACACGTATTGTCACGAAATCGAAACCGTCGAACTATGGACTCTATAGAGGAAGCCTTCTGTATTCTCTTGAGATGAGAATCACAGGCATGGTGCGGACTCTGTAATTTGGTAGAGGGAAGATTGAGAGAGAAGGGAGATTTTTTTTTTTTTTTTTTTTTTTTTTTTTTTTGGATTTTCTCAGAGAATCATTCTGGATATAATCTTTGTGATTTCATTTGTAAAAAAACCACACAAAATCTCACGTAATCTCCCACTTATTATTAAGTTGAGAAATCAGGGGCGGGAAGGTTATTTCCTCCCCCTAATAAAATTCAAAATATAAATAATATAATTAATAATATTAATTTTAGTTTAAAAATAAAACTATATAATAATATATATTAATAACTACATTATCATACTATATTATATATAATATATATTATGTTATATCATATATAACATATAGCCTATGGTTTAATATTGTATCATATACAATATAATCTATAGGTTTAATTCTCTCATCAATGGTATTTAATATAAATCCCATTTATATTAAATTTAATTATATGAATCCAATTCACATAATTAATATTTGAATCATATTCAAATATTTATTTCCTCTCAACTAAGCTTTATATTATAATGTATCAAATACATTATAGTAATTATATCATATATAATTAAATTAAATTAATTATATCACATATAATTAATTTCCTCATTTAATTTGAACAATTCAAATAAATCTAAAATTAATTTTCATTAAATCCTTGTTGAGCTACAGAGGGGACCTCATGGACCTGTAGATTGAAGCTCCAATGGTACTTGAATAATTAATTAAGCTCTTTTAATTAAATTATTCAATATCCATTAACTGTCGAGTACTCCATTAAAGACCGACAACTACACTTTTCGCACTATAGATATAACCAGTTAATAGTGCGATGATCCATCACAAATTGCTCGTAAGTACAGTTAGGCCAAAATTATCAGTTTTCTTCTATAGTTACATCTAACTCTTTAAGTACCACTGATCCCTCTAATGAACAATAAGTCATAGTCCAACTAGACCAAACCCTTGCTGACCAAGAGAGGGTGTAGCGCCACATTGTTTAAGCCCTAGAATCAGGCCTTATGGAAACAATTTATCTTCTTACCCCGACATTGGGGAATGAGTGAATTTCGTCTTGTGTAGCCGTGTTCCTAGTTCCCCAATTAGATGAATCCTCAAAATGGTAGACTTATTGAGTCGATGATCTGGCCATTCTCACCCATACAAATCAAAAGACTGCCTTCATAGGTAGAAGTTCAAAACTCACTCAGGATTTAGGTCATGTCACCTATGGTCATCTTGGTGAAATGTAAGTCTCTATTATGAACGACGTTATTTAATGAGACTAGTCATTTCGTGGTCCAATCTTATATAAACTCCTTTGTATAGAATACTCTCGCTCACATGTCTCTACATGAATTATTAGGATCAAATCATTTATAAAACTTTACAACAATTGTAACATCTACAAAGCGGGCCATATTTGTAGTGTCACCAGGATAAGGTACAAAACCTTATCCATCTACTTAAACATGATCCACATGTATGTCTCCACATACATGTTTATGTTACATTTAAAAACCTTGGATCTTAATTTATTGGTTTTTTTGTGTTAATGCAACTAATTGTCAAATATAATATAATTTATTTTATTAGATAAATAATAAGTTTGTATAAATACAATTACAAACTCAATACCCTAAGATTTAGGGCATCAACCCCAACAATCTCCCACTTGTCCTAAAGTTGGTGGGGTGTACAAATACAAAGTAAAATTACAAGATACAATACACAGAAACAAGAAACTAGGGCCTACATTATGCACTTAGTAAAATCTCCCACTTGCCCTAGACTAAATGAGGCCTGTCTCGTAGACCTAGACTGGTGACCCTTGAACACTTTAGCCATGGGAGCCTTTATAAATGGATCAACAACATTGTGCTCCGAACCGATCTTTGTGATGATTACATCTCCTCAATACACAATCTCCTGTATGAGATGATACTTGCGCTCTATGTGTTTTCCACTCTTGTGGCTCCTAGACTCCTTGAGATTAGCCACAACACCACTATTATCACAATAAAGGGTGTGTAAGAATAAAATCCCTAGCACAACCAAATTAATTAGTGAAGGAAATCAAACTCGAGATTTCCATGAGCAGCGGAAATAAGATCATTCCAAATTAAAATCATGAATGAACATTACATTTACAGTCGTACAGAAACATGCGGTTATACAATTAATACAAACATTGCAGCATGAATAACTACAAATGCACACAGGGAAAACTCTATGAACATTTGTAGACTCGTCTCCACGCTTCTTTGCGCACGAACGCTCGAATAACAGCAACCTCGAACGCTCGATCTACACGACCGCAACATAACATGAATACTTCGCGCTCGTCCTCAATGATCGCCTCGGCCATGAACTCCTCAGAAACAGAAAAAACGACCTCCACAGCACCTCGATGGTGTTGAATTGAGTATGACACCACCAAGATGGCTACCTTGGTATTCTTGGTGTGAGAATCCAGAGGGTAGGCTCTGTTTAGACTTGGTATGAGGCAGACGAAGGAGGAAATAACAATCGTGTATACGATCAGGCAAGTGGGAGAAGACAGAGACCTATCGTATAGGTCGATGCTTAATCGTTTAGCTAAAGCTAAGTGATCGTCTAGCAAAAGCTAAGCGATCGTTTAGCTCGGTGTTTGTCGCTTACAAACACTACACGATCGTTTACTTTGGGCACGCTATCGTTTTAGTAAATATTGCACGATTGCTTAGCCGCCATTGTACGATCGTTAGCTCGCCCAAGCTTCATTTTAGTCTATATTATATACTTGACAACTCCGTGAGTTTCTTTTGCGAGAGAAAATCTCAAAACAAAATTTTTGACAAAAAACTTACTAAAATTAGGAAAACCATTTCTTTTAACCACGATATCATGAAAAACCAAAATAACCACACCTCAATTGGTTAGTAAAGAAAAAGAATTAGTTATCCAATAATTAATATTATTATAAATATAAATGATAACCAACTTATCATACTATATTTATAACCTATAGTTTTATTATTTCATCTCATAAAACATATAAACCATAGTTCTTTTTCTATTCCATGGTACTTAATGTAAATCTTATTTACATCAATCCTCCATTAGGTGTATCTCATACATCATACCGATTATATCATATATAATCAAAATACCTATTGTCAATTTGAACATTTCAAATCAACATCAAGAATTGATCCTCAATTGAATCCATTGAGCTACCAAGGGGACCTTATGGACCTGTAGCTCGAAGCTCTAATGGTACGTGAATAACTGACTAAACTTTTTAATCACAGGATCCACAATCTGTTAATTGCCAGACACTCCACTAAAGATCGATAGCTGAACTCTCCATACCACAGATATATTATGTGTCTATCTTAACCATTTAGCAATGTGACAACACTTCACAGATCGCTCGGAAGTATAACTCGGCCAATAACTATTATGCCCCTACAGTTACATCTGTCTCCTTAAGTACCACTGACCCCTCTAATAAACATAAGTCATAGTCCTACTATGACTGAGTAGGACTATGACTGAGTCTTCTCTTCCAAAGAGAAGCTGTGGCCACTATGTTCAAGCCCCAAAATCAGCCCTTAAGGGATCAATCTCTCTACTTATCACTGCTTCAGGAAAGGAGTGAATTCAATCTTGTGGATTGAGTTCTCAGCTCCCAGATCAGATAAGTCCCCAAAAAGGTAGGCATGTTGAGTTGGCAATCTGGCCACTCTCACCCATACTAATCAAAGGACCGCCCTCAAAGGTAGGAGTTCCCAAAACACTCAGGATTGAGGTCTTGTCACCTATGGTCGTTTAGGTGAGATGCAAGTCTTTAGTATCAACGACGTTATATACATAGTCTAGTCATCTCGTGGTACAGGTCTTATACAAACTCTTTGTATAAGACACCATTCTCACACGTTTCCACATGAATAGTCAGGATCTACCATCTGTAGTAGTTTACAACACTTGCAAATCTCTACAAAGCGAGCCGTATCCGTAGTGTCACCAGGATCAGGTACCCCACCTTAATCCTTATACTATAGACCTATTTAGGTTTTAACTTAAGGCATGATCCACTTGTATATCACATATACATGCTTAAGTCCACATAAGATTACCAAGGAGCTTTGTTTATTGGATATGAGTAAATTCCAGAATTAAATAACACTTATTTTATTCATTACACAATGTGTATCTTTACAAAACAACGAGACTTCAGGAGAATTAGGACACCAATCCCAACAATCAGAACCTTACTCGAAATTATTTTAGAAAAAGAGAAATACCAATACACTGGATAACATAGAATATCACAGAGACAAAAAAAAAAAAAAAAAAAAAAAAAAAAAAAAAAAAAAAAAAAAAAAAAAAAAAAAAAAAAAAAAACTTAGTGCTACTGCGAAAAGAAATCTACTTACTTTCATAGAGTACTCGAATGATTATTGCCAATTCTTCTTTGGAATTTCTTGAACACCACTATTGGGCTACCTTCTTATTCTCTGAGAATTCTTGGGTATTGGTTTATAGGAACCAATGAATAATGGGAAGAAAAAGGGGAGAATTTTTCAAAGTTTTTTTTTCCCTACAGAACGTTTCTGTAAAACCAAGGTACAAACTATTTCGTTCTCCAATTTTTGCAGATTTTTCAACCAATGGAGAAAGTGAAAGAGAGTGGAAACGTGGGATATCCCACGTTTCAAAAACTCCCATACGTAGGAGTTATTTGATTTAATTAATTTAATTAATTAATTAAAATAATTAATAATGAATTAAATCTAATTTAAATGAAACATCTCTCACATAACATCGTTCCAAATTGTGCGTATTTGTAGGTTACTCTAAAGGAAGGAGAGGTGATTACTTTTATGATCCTAATGATAATAAAGTGTTTGAGTCGACAAACGCTATATTTTTTAGAAGAGAATCACATAAGGGAGCATAAACCTCGCAGTAAGATAGTGTTAAATGAAATTTCCAATGAAACTACTGAACCTTCAACAAAAGTTGTTGAATAGCCCAATACCTCAATAAGAATTAAAGTTGGTTCATCTATTAGGTCACATCCACTTCAAACGTTGAGGGAGCCTCGAATAGTGGAAGGGTTGCGAACCCACCTATTCGTTTTATGGGTTTAACAAAAACCCTAGCTATCGTAGATGACGTCGATGTTGAGGATTTATTGTCTTACAAGAAGGAAATGGAGGATGTTGACAAACATTAGTGGATAAAAGCTACGGATCTGGAAATGAAGTCACTGTACTTCAATTTAGTTTGAGATTTTGTAGATCAACCTGATGGGGTAAAACCTATAGGTTGCAAATGGATCTACAGAAGAAAATGGGGTGCTAATGAGAAGGTGCAAACCTTCAAGGCTAGACTTGTGGCAAAGGGTTATACTAGAGTTGAAGAAGTCGGCTATGAGGAGACTTTCTCACCTTTTGCTATGTTGAAGTGTATCCGGATACTTCTGTCAATTATTCTATTCTAAGTTTTAATCCGTTTGTGAGCTAGTAGAGGGACCTAATGGACCTACAGATCATCGGCTCCAACGATCTAATATTAATTGGCTAAACTCTTTAAACCGAATTAACCAACGTTTGTTAACTACCAGACCACTCCACTAAAGCCCAATAGTTGCATTCCCTTCACTGTAGATATATTTCTGTCAACTCAATATAATAATAATCAGTAAGTTAACCCTTCACAGGTTGTTCGTAATAACGACTGGATAAAAGCTGTTTTATCCCTGAGATTACATCTTGTTCCTTAAGTCCTACTGAACATCTAGTGAACATTTGGTTTGCCATTCAATTACCAAACTGAGTCCCTCTTGAGCCAATGAAAGTGTGAGGCGCCCATTATTCAAGTCTCGGAGTCAACACTTAAGGGAACAACCTCTCTATTATCCCTAAAAAGCGGATAGGAGTGAATTCTGTCTTTTACCCTATGTTCTCAGCTATCTACCCTATCTTGCCCCTGAAATGGAAAGCTTATTGAGCTTGTAGTTTTGAGCCAACCCTCACCTATGAAAATCTAAGGATAATCCCAAATAAATAGGAGTTGATGTTAAGCTCGGGATTAAGGTGATTTACCTAGGTCATCACTTTGAAATAGTCAGTCTTAAACAGTAAACAACGTTATAAAGTAAGAGTGACTTATTTCTTGGTCCGGTCTTATATAAACTCTTTGCATAGGATGCCCCTACGCGCATGTCTCTATATGTACAAATCAAGATCACATTATTTGTAGCACTTTACAACAATTGTAACATCTATAAAGTGGGCCGCATCCGATAGTGTCCCCAGAATAAGGTACCCATCTTTATCAGTATACTATAGACCATTTTGGGTATCTACTCGAACTTGATCCACTCTTATATCTCTACATAAAGTCCAAGTATTCATGTAATAGCCACGAATCTTAGTTTATTGGATTTAGGTTCTTTCTAAAGCGAAATGAGCAATTCATACATCAAATAACAACTTTATTGAATAAAACTTCAACATCTATATTAATTAACAAAATAAGTTTATTGTTTACAAACCATGAGTTTTAAGACATAAAGCCCAACACATCTATTGACTGAAACTAAAAATTGGTTAGCGACCCAATTCCAAATGAAATATTTGGGAGAGAAAAAGTTTGTTATGCCATTCAGAACTTTAGAGATCTAAAGAATAGAACCCTGGCCCTATCTCAGGCATCATACATTGACAAGATGCTTATGATGTAGAACTCCAAGAGAGGTTTGTGCCCTTTCAGACATGAAGTTATTTGACTAAGGAACAATGTCTTAAGACACCTTAAGACGTTGAGGAAATGAGACAGATCTGTTATGCATCAGCTATTGATAGCCTGATGTATGCGATGTTTTGTACTAGACCTAACATCTACTATGCAGTGGGAATAGTTAGTAGATATCAATCTAATTCTGGATTTGATCACTGGACCACCGTTAAGAACATCCTCAAGTATCTTCGGAGAACGAGAGACTACATGCTCGTGTATGGTTCAAAGGATTTGATCCTTATAGGATACACAAACTCTGATTTCCATACTGATAAGGATTCTAGGAAATCCACTTTAGGATCAATGTTCACTCTTAACGGAGGGGCAGTAGTCTGAAGGAGCACTAAGAAGAGGTGCATTGCTGACTCCACTATGGAGGTTGAGTATGTAGAACCTTGTGAAGATGCCAAGAAAGCTATGTGACTCAGGAAATTCCTGACTCATTTGGAAGTGGTTCCAAATATGTCAAAGCCCATCACTCTTTATTGTGATAATAGTGGTGTTGTATCTAATTGCTCTTAAAGCCTAGGAGTCACAAACGTGGGAAGCACATAAAGCAAAAGTATCATTTTATTCGAGAGATTGTGCATTGAGAGGATGTGATCGTTATGCAGATAGCTTCAATGCACAACCTTGCTGATCCATTTACGAAGGCCCTCATGGCTAAGGTGTTTGAGGGTCATCTACAGAGTATAGGTCTATAGGACATGCCATATCTAGTCTAAGGAAAGTAGGAGATTTTGTATTGGGCGTATTTTATGCCCTATTTTCCTGTTTTATGTACTTTTATTTTAGTATGACTTTTATGATATACACCCCACTAACTTTAGGGCAAGTTAGAAATTGTTGGGGTTGATGCCCTAAATCTCGTGGGTTCTATAGTTTGTAATTGTAATGTACAAATATTTTATTTATTTAATAAAACCTGAGGTATTTTATCCACACTTAGTAACATTAACTCACAAAACCAATAAACAAACATCCAAGGTTATTTTCTGAAGCTTAAACATGTATATATAGACATACAGGTGGATTATGTTTAAGTGATAACCTGAACGGTCTGTAGTAGATGGATAAGGCTAGGTACCTTACCCTGGTGACATTACGAATACGACCAAGTTTGTAGATGTTATAATTGTTGTAAAGTTCTACAAATGATATGATCCTGGTTATTTATATAGAGACATGTGAGCAAGGGTGTTCTATACAAAAGGGTTTGTATAAGACCGGACCATGAAATGAATAGTCTCATTATATAACACCGTTAATAGTAGAGATTTCGATTTCACCAAGATGACCATAGATGACATGACCTAAATCCTAAGCGAGTTGTGAACTCCTGTTTATGAAGGTCATCCTTTGATTTGCATGGGTGAGAGTGGCCAGTTCGCCGACTCAATGCCTACCATTTTGGATTTACTCATTTTCTAATGTCGATTGGGGAGCTGGGAACACAGCTACACAAGATGAAATTTACTCATTCCCTAATGTCGAGATAAGTAGATAAATTGCTCCATTAAGGGCGTGAGGCTTCAACAATGTGGTGCCACACTTCTATTTGCCCGAGAGAGGTTTGGTCATAGTTGGACTACGACTCATTTTTCGTTAGAGAGATCGGTGGTACTTAAGGAGTTAAATATAACTACAGGGAAAAAATGGTAATTTGGCCCAGCTGTACTTACGAGCAATTTATGAAGGATCATCGCATTGTTGACTGGTTATATCCAATGGACACAAAAATATATCTGTAGTATGAAAAGTGCAGCTGTCGGTCTTTAGTGGAGTGACCGACAGTTAATGAAAGTTGATTAATTCAATTAAAAAGGTTTAATTAGTTGATCAAGTACCATTGGATCTTCAAACTCTGTCCATAAGGTCCCCTCTGTAGCTCAACTGGGATAATTGAGAATCAATTTTATTTTGGATTAATTTGAATTGTTCAAATTAATGAGGAAATTAATAATATATGATATAAAATATTTAATATATATATTATATATATATATAATATATATAATATATATATATATATATAGTTAGTGTAATGTATGTATTTGATAATATAAAATAAAGTTTCTTTTGGGAGGAAATAAATATTTGAATATGATGCTAATAGTAATTGTATGAATTAGATTCATATAATTAAATTTAATATAAATGTTATTTATATTAAATTTCGTAAATGATTAAGAGAATTCAAACTATAAGTTATATTGTATTTGATACAATATAAAAACTATAGGTTATGTGTTATATTCGATATAACATATAATTTAATATATACTATATGATAAGGTGGTTATCATATTTATATTAGAATTTATTACATCAATTTTGAATTTAATTAAGGAGGGAGTTATAACTCCCTTCCCTTGTTTTTCTCTTATCAGGGATGTGGGAGATTGAGAGGTTACGATGATGATCGTCTTCTTCCTCCCAAAAATACACTGAGTGACTGTAAGGTTTTGGCTCTTCCAAGAACGATCTCTAGAATAATTTTCTCTAAAAGAATCTTCCTCTCTCTCACTACCAAATTAATACAGAGAGCCCACATACTCTTGTGATTCTTAACACTAAGGAGAATATAGAAGGCTCTTTTGTGGTGGTGTCCACACTAGGTACTATTGTGTTCTTGTTTGTTGAGATCGAGTAAAGAAGAGTTCCTGACCATTGGAAAAGATTACGTGAAGGTTTTTTGACTTCAAGGGTCAGTAAATCTAAATCCTATCTTTTCTTCTCTGGTTTGTTTTAAGCTTGTTTTAAAATTTTGTTAGAATGTATAATTTATGTTTTTGAATTTTAAGTCACTGTGAAATTGTAAATTAGGATTGATCCTCGTTTCCACATCGGACCTCACAGTACTTTCAAGTCTCATCTAGCAAGATGAGATCCACCTTGTTTAGCAGTCTTATCCCATAGAAAATCCTATATAAGCTTCTTAATGGATTTACATATAAGACTTGGAGCTTTGAAAATTGACAAGTAATGCCTAGGAAAATTTGTTAGAACTGGATGAATCAAAGTGAGTTTACCTCCTTTAGAGATATAGGAGTATTTCCAATATTCAAATTTTCTTTCAATATTTTCAATGATAGGCTCCCAAAAAGTGGTTTTTTTTCATATTACCTCCCAAAGGCATGCCTAAATACTTAAAAGGAAGATTTGTAGATCTGTATCCCTAGATTTGTTCAGTTTGTATATTCATATCAGAATCAACATTGATACTGGTAATAACAAATTTTTATGAGTTCAATTTGAGGCCCGAAGCAAGTTCAAAGACTTAGACAACTTTGTGCAAATTTCAAAGACATTCAACGTTAGACTCCAAGAAGAGAAGAATGTCATCCGCAAAGAGAAGATGGGAGATATGCAGCTCATTGGATTCCATCTTAAAGCCCTTGATCAGATTTTTATCTTGTGCATCTTCAATCAAGCTAGATAGATAGTCCATGGTTATAACTGCCTCTAGAGGCTTTAATAAATCCCCTTGGTTTGCCATTAATAAGGATGGAGTAATTGACTATTGAAATGCAAGCATAAATCCAATTGATCCACTTTTCATTGAAGCCTTTAAATATCAAAATTGACAAGAGAAAGCTCTGGTTTATTGTATCAAACACCTTTTCAATGTCTCTTAATGATAATTGAGGATTCTAAGACCGTTTGCATTGAGATGCAGGATAAATAAGCTTATCTTAACTGTATTTTGAAGCATTGTTTGAGTGCAGGCATGAATTAAGTTATTTTGTTTATATGATTTTCTAAATGAACATTGAGCATGATGTTATGACTTTACATGTTTGTGGTTTTGAGAATAGTGACCTAAATCTCCTTGTAATCTCGTAGTTTGTAAACTCCGTATAAACATATTGTTAATAAAATAAGTGTTATTTTATAAGCATATACTCAATCCAATAAACTAAGATTCGAGGTTATTTTATGTAAATTTAAACAAGTATGTAGAGACATAAAGATGGATCTTGTTTAAATGATAACCTAAATGGTCTGTAGTAGATGGATAAGGTTGGGTACCTTATCCTGGTGATACTACGGATACGACCCGCTTTGTAGGTATTACAAATGTTGTAAAGTCTTACAAATGATCTGATCCTGATGATTCATGTGGAGACATTCGAGCGGGTGTATCCTATACAAAGAATTTATATAATACCGAACCACGAAATGGTTAGTGTCTTTATATAACACCGTTAATAATAGTGACTTACATTTCACTAGGATGACCATAGGTGACATGACCTGAATCCTGAGTGAGTTGTGAACTCCAGCTCATGAAGGTGGTTCTTTGATTTTATGGGTGAGAGTGGCCAGGTTGCCAACTCAACAAGCCTACCATTTTGGGAATTCGTCTGATTGGGGAGGTGGGAACTTAGCTACACAAGATGGAATTCACTTATTCCCTGATGTAGGGGTAAGTAGATAAATTGCTCCCTTAAGGGTTCATTCCAGATCTTGAACATAATGGTCACACCTTCTCCTGGCCCGAGAGAACTTAGTCATAGTGGGACTATGACTTATTGTTCATTAGAGGAATCAGTGGTACTTAAGGAGTTAGATGTAACTTACAAATAATTTGTGAAGGGTCGTTGTACTGTTGATTGGTTATATCCAATGGACACAGAAATATATCTGTAGTGCAAAGAGTGCAACTGTCAGTGTTTAGTGGAGTGTCCAACAGTTAACAGATGGTAGATAATGTAATAAAAGAGTTTAATTAATTATTCACGTACCATTGGAGCTTTAAGCTACAGGTTCATAAGGTCCCATTGGTAACTCAAAAGGATTTTGTTGAGAATAAGTTTTTGGGTTAATTTGAAATTGTTCAAATTAATAAGAGGGAATTTAATTATATATGATATAATTCAATTAATTCAATTATATATGATATAATTGATATAATGTATTTGATACATTAATTGGAGGAATAAATATTTGAATGAGATTCAAATAGTTGTTAATTTAATATAAACATGATTTATATTAAATGTCATTAAAAAAAAAAGAGAAAAGGAACTATAGTTTATATTGTATGTGATGCAATATTAAAACTATAGGTTATAAATGTAATATGATAAGTTGGTTATCATATTTATTATTTGAATAATAATCCATTTTTTTTCTCCCAAATCACCTTAGTAGGTGGTTATGCAATTTTATGACAATTGGAATAAAATCAAAAAGAGTTTTTCCTTTTGTTCCAAGAGAGAACACAAGTTCTATATACAATGAGAATGCCAGGTGTAGGCTATGCGATAGTCTACACGACAAACAGCGAGCATATACAATAGGCTCTTTGTCTATGCAATAGGAAGTCTTAGCTATGCGACAGTCTTCACGATCGAGAAGCTTGTTATGTGTTAGTCATCTTCTTCGATTGTCTTCCTCCCCAAACTTACAAACTCCCTCTTAACCAAAATAGTCAGAGCACATCACTCCTGGGTTCTCACCCCGAGTATACCGAGGAATCCAAGTGGTAGTGTCTTCTTCCTTTTGGTTCATGAGTTTCTTGAAGAGGGTCTTCAAGATGTTCTTGTTGTTTGTTCGATGAGTTCGTGATAGTTCGAGGGGATTTATGCGAAGAAGTGTTCTTCAAAAGTATAATCTCATAACTATGTATCTTATTTGAAAAGCATGTTGTAATTTACTTAAATTGCATAATCTATCTACGTTTACTATAAATTTATATTTTCAATCGAAATGGAATTTGAACGATCCGCTTCCCCTCAAAGATCTTCTCATGTCGAGATTTCCTTCATGTGGGACTATGATTTATGATGTATATTATGTTTATGATAATGATAATTATCCTTACCCGTAATTAGATACCCACTAGAGATGGTTATCTTCTTCAGGATTTCACCAGAGGTTTGTGTTTCCTTTGGGATTCACTAGAAGTGGTGATTTCCTTCGGGCTTTTATCAGAGGTTTGGGCATCCTTTGGGAATCATTAGAGGTTTGTATTTCCTTCGGGATTCACTGGAGGTGGTGATCTCCTTTGGAACTTCACCAGAGGTTTGTGTGTCCTTCGAGATTTACCTGAGGTTGTGGGTATATCTCACTTGTGGAAGGGCGAGTTTAACTATCCACTAGATGAACATCCTATGAAAATTAGAGGTTATGAACGTCCCACTAGAGAGTGGCATCTAGAGGACATAGATGCTTAGCCTGACCTCAGTATTGGGGTTACTTACTGAGTATTTTATACTCATTCTTTCTTATGTTTACTTTTCAAGTAAGGGTAAGAACATGCCAGTGAATGACAAGAGAAATTCTTGATCGAGCCACTGTGACTAGTCATCTGCTTCTGTTCATGTTTTCTGGATTTTATGTTTTAAATTTTTGTAGTCTTGATGTTTGAACTTGAAGTTTTAAGTGTTTTTGCTTTTAAACTTTTTTTTTTTAAAAAGAATTTTCTAGTCTGTTTTATAGTTTTAAGGGTACTCTGCTAAGTGGATTTCACTTATTTAGTTTTAATAAAGATAATTAATTTATGTTATATATTTGGTTTTATCAAATCATGAAAAAATGTCAATTTAAATTGTATGAATGCATGTCCATAGTAACGACCTAGTTTAAGTCCTAGGGAGTCGGGTCATTACACCCTAGGCTATGATATAGGGGTAAAGGTGGCTGTTTAGAAGTTCTAAAGGACTTTAAGGTAGTTATAGTGGGAGAAAAGATGAATGATCTATTTATTGTTAGAGGTGTGGAAATGTTAAATGAAGGCAATGCCGTAATCACTTCTGAATTGACAGTATGGCACAAGAGGTTGTCTCATATAACAGTATTTTACCTAAAGAGATCAATAGCAAGCTAACATTCTGTGAGCATTGTGGAAAAAGCAAAGAGACATTCTTTCATTAAAGCCCAACATACAACTAAGGGTATCCTAGACTATATCCACTTAGATGTATGGGGACCAACCTCAACTCCATGCCTAAGTGGCTTAAGGTACATTCTGTCTTTCACTGATGATTTTTCTAGGAAAAGTTGGTTGTATTTTCTTAAAACTAAGGACCAGGTTTTTGGAAAATTTAAAGAATGAAAACTAATGATAGAAAAACATATAGCTAAATAAATAAAATATCTTAGAATTGATAATGGCTTGGAGTTTTATGGAGAGGATTTCAACTCTTTTTGCAGAGAACATGGCATAACAAGGTACATGACAGTCAGATAGACTCCCCAATAGAATGAGTAGTTGAAAGACTAAATAGGACTATCATGGAGAGAGTTAGGTGCCTTCTGTCAGATGTTATCCTTGAAGAGAAGTTTTGGGCTGAAGCAGCTGCCTATTCAGTGTACATTATGAATAGAAGTCCTCATACCTCCCTTGATTTCCGAACACTTAAAGAAAAATGGTCCAAACATCCCCTAGTCTAAATGAACTTAGGGTGTTTAGCTGTGTTGTGTATGCTCATCAAAGTTAGGGGAAATTCAAGGCCAGAGCCATTAGTTGCATGTTTGTTGGCTTTTTAAAGAGGTGAAGAGTTTTAAACTTTGGCACCTTATTGAGAAGAAATTTATAATCAGTAAGGATGTGACCTTTAGTGAAAGTGAAATATTTATGCAAAAGAGGGAGAGTTCAAAGGAAGAGACAACAACCTATACATCTAGATTTGAGGTGGAGAATGCTAGAAACACCCCTATTCTAGAATATCCTATCAGTGATATAGATGAGACAGAGGGCACATAAGGTGAACATGTTGAACGTGTAGAAAGTTAACCTGATTTGAATCAATATTTTCTTGCAAGGGATAGACAGAGAAGAAATATTGTACCTCTAGCCAAATATTCTGAAACAAATTATATAAATCTTGTGTGAATGCCATTGTGGCTTCAAATGATCAAGAACCAACTACTTTTGAAAAGACTGTGAGTGTGTCTGATGCCAGGCAGTAGATTGAGTCTATGAATGAGAAAATTGATTCTCTAAAGATTAATGACACTTAGACTCTAGCTCCTCTACCAAAAGGGTGCAAACCAATTGCCTCTAAGTGGATCTTCAAGCTAAAGGAGGATATATCTAAAGGTCAGAAGACTAGACACAAGGCAAGACTTGTTGCTAAAGGTTTCACATAGAGAAAGGGTATTGACTACTCAGAAATCTTCTCCTCTGTTGTAAAGCACACTACCATCAAACTTTTCCTATCATTAGTGGTGCAAAATGAACTGGAATTGAACCAACTAGATGTGAAAACTGATTTCCTACATGGCCATCTAGAAGAAATAATTTATATGAAGCATCCTCAAGGTATGAAAAAAGAGGAAACAAGACTTGTACTGCCTACTGAATAAGTCAATTTATGGCCTTAAGCAGTCACGAAGGTCCTGGTACAGAAGGTTTATCGAATATATAAAAAATATGGGTTTCCAAGGAAGCTCTCATGACATGTATGCTTTTGTTAACTCCACTACTTATAACAGAATAGTATACTTACTCTTGTATGTTGATGATATGGTCCTTACAGGGAACTCTAAGGCATATCTAATTCATGTCAAAATCCTTCTAAGTAAAGAGTTTGACATGAAGGACTTGAGAGAATCAAGGAGGATACTAGGGATTGACATTACTAGAGACAAGGGTCAATCCATCCTAAACATTAATCAATCAGCCTATTATGAGGAGTTAATCAAAAAGTTCAACCTAAGTGAAGCGGGAACTATCAATGTGCCTATAGCTCAGGATTTCAAGCTTCATCAGCTAATTCTTATAATGAAAGTGACCTTGAACACAAGAAAGATATGGAGAAAATTCCTTATAGTCAAGTTGTGGGTAGCTTGATGTACCTAATGGTTTCAACAATACCTGACTTATCCTATGCAGGTAGCCTTGTGAGTAGATATATGTCTAACCCTAGAAGAAGACACTGGAAGACTACCAAATGGATACTAAGGTATCTCATATGGTCAAAGAATGCTAAGATATCCTATTAGAGATCAACTGAATCAAATTTCCACCTAGTTGGCTATGTTAACTCAGACTTTGTTGGAGATAATGACAAAAGGAGGTCCCTATCTAGGTACCTATTCCTACTGGTTGGAAACCTAATTTGTTGAAAAGCAACCCTACAATCTATAGTAGCTTTATCAACAATAGAGACAAAATACATCACATTAACAGCGGTAGTAAAGGAAGGTTTATGGCTTAAAAGACTGGTAAATGATCTCTGATTAAGTCAAACATAGTTAGCATCTACTGTGATAATCGGAATACTATTCACCTCTCCAAAAACCCACAATATCACAGCAAAACCAAGCATATTGATGTAAACTATCACTTCATACGAAAGTACATTTGTTAAAATTGTTGCAAAATAATATAAATAATATTTTCAATAAATTAAAATAATCATAAAAGCAATAACAATAATGGTTGCAAAAAATATATTAAAACGTTGTAATAATAAGCTTATTAATGCTATTTTAAGATGATATTGAAGCAATTTGCTTTCAATTGCTGCGATTCAAGATATTGCTATTGTTAGTGTTGCAACAGTTAAACTGTTGCAATAGGTAAAGAAATTGTTGTTATAGTAATCATATTATCGATCCTATGAAAGGAAAATACTACAACATTTTTTCAATTGCCACATATAAAAAGATTGTTGCTATTGATTTCGTAGCAGTATCAAATTGTTGCAATACAAAACAAACAAATGTTGCAATATAGTGCAACATCTTGAAAAATCGTTGCAATAAGAATCCAATAAAAGTTTTTATAAAGACGATATTTAAGCGATAATTATTTCAATTGATGCAATTCAAAATAATGTTGTCATTGATCTTGCAACAATAATGATATTGTTGCAATAATAACCTTTCAAATGTTGTTATTGAAGAAGATATTGCAGCGATTTTTACATCCTGATTTCATCAATTTGAAAAATCGTCGCAATTGATCTCTAAACATCGCCTTTCCAAGCATTCGTAAAACTATTGCAGTATCCATTGCAGCAGTTTCAAACTCTGCAAATGGCCTAAATCACTGCTACAATACATGAACTTCTATAGTAGAGGCTTCCAATCCTTTATGTAGGTTCAAAGTTGTTGAAGGGTGGCAAAAAATGCTGCTCTGAGTATTTACTAGGCATTTTTGGTGTTGAATAACGACTGTAGACTGAGAAAAAAGAAATCATGGATTTGGCTCGAATCTGAAAAAATTAGGATTTGATGCGGACACCGTGCATAGTCAATCTCTATAAAACAGTCAAACTCCTCAGCAAAAGCTCATATAAAAACAGCCCAAAATTGTAAAAGCATATGTTAGACAGTAAAAGGCCTATATTTAAGAATTTATCCGAATTAGGCCTATTAAAGGGGTAAATAAGATGAAAAGTGTGACTTTTACTAGGAAAAGACACCAAAACATATTTCAAAATCATGCATTTTATGCATTTATCACCCTTTTAACCAAGCTGTCCGGGGGACATTCTCTAATGGAACGAATCTTCTAAATGGATCGTTCATTGAGAGTTAGAGCTTAATTAGATTTATCACTTTAATGCGAGTATTCGATTGAGACTTACGATCTGCAGATAGTCGCTTGGTGTGCTGTTATCTATCATACTTGGTGTGAACACAATCTTTGTGTTTATAGAGCTACCTTACGTTGTCTCCAGATGGTTAGTCAAGTTATGTCGTCTAAGATTTTTCTTTGTTGTTCTTATTTACTTGGTGTCTCGATTGAGGGGACTCAAGCATATTTTCTTCCTCTGAACTTATTTCCTTGAGTTGTGTTTGCCTTTTCTTTGGTTGTGTTTGTGTTTCGTAGAGTGTTTGATTCTCAATGGCTTGTTTTTTCGGATTCCGAATTTATTTGGAATGTGTTAGGATACCACCTAACAAGGAAATTCTCAAGAGTACAAAATGAAATAAGAACTGTAAAAGATAGATCTATATTTCAATATCAATAATGAAACTACAATATACCATAGCCTTTCGAGAGGGCTACTCTCTCATTCAATTCTCCAAAGGAAATTCTCACCAAATTATTCATACTTCCCTCCAACCTCTCTCCTTCTATTTATAACTAAAATCCCTAACAAACTTCATATCTAATTATTCATATGCCCCTTCTAATCGCCCTCCTAATATTTCATCTTATATATTCCGAACTAGGGGCCTTACAATACTCCGCGCTTTAAAGACACCTTGTCCTCAAGGTGTGCTTTACAAAATACGATCACAAAAGATTGTACTCTTTATGTTCTCTCTCTTATTATTATTATTTTTATATTTAACAAAACATAACCCAACAGTATTATGCGCTTAAATTTTGAAACAAAAAAACAAATCTTCTCTTCAGCTTTAGAAATCTCTCGGCTCCAATTAGTTCCCTCAACTTCAGCCCAGCGAGTAGCCTAAGAAGACAAGCTCCATTCAAATAATTAGAGTTCAACTTTTCCTTCCAAAGATCGCGCACGTGACTAACACATTCCCTTCCCCCGATTCCCTCTTCACGAAAATGGCATGTGTTTTCTCCCCTCAACTTCATTCTGATCGTGCCTTCGATTGCCGCCGGCAAGGGCCTCTACTCAATCTCCATATTCCTTTAGTTTTCCTCTCCAGCCACCGTAGCTCGACCTTGTCTGCCTTGACCAGCGCCTTCGACCATCCTAGCATAGTCTCATATGCTACAACACTTCTAACCTCATCGTCCTCCTATTCTCTTTTTCCGACGTTAACAACAACGATTCAGTCTGCCGTATTCTTTGCCATTCCAGCACATGAGCCATCAACGTGTTCTTTCTCTCTTTCGGCCAGCCATTTTTCGCTTCTTTAAGCGACAACCACTTCTTTACCCGAGTCTTCATCTCCGGCCATACAAACGATTTTTGCTGACCCTTCTTAATGGTTTCAGAGCTATCGATCTCCAATTTTCTCATCACTTTTTCATGAAACTTGCCTCGGCGCCTTCCCCACGACTCCATCTCCAACCACTTGTTGTTCATTGTTTCTTCTTCTGCTTGTCTCCATGTTTTCCCGCCGGTATTTTTCTCATCCTCTCCTTTCACCTCTCCAACTTTTCCACCTTCGATGAGTTCTTTCTTTGCTTTCTTCGATCCATTCTCATGGATATATTTCTCTGTCCTCGTTCCCTCTCTGATTTCCTCTTCATCTCCCTCGTTTGGTTTCCATCTCTAATTGAACCACTACCCTGCGCCCACGACTTCTTCGGGACGGATACATCGTCAATCTTCAAATAGCTGTTGGTCTCGATTTCGCTAAAAAAATCGACGTTCTTTTCCTCTTTTTGCTCTTCTTTCATATTTTGTTGCAATTTACCTTCATTGGAGCTCTTTGGTACAATCTTTTTTTCTCCCTCCTCAATTTTTGTAAATGTCTGTGAAGGATCTTCCTTAGTTGAAATTTCTTTTGTAAACTCATTGGAGGTTTGGTATGCTCCTCTGAATTTCAACATTCAATTTTTTCATACATTGAAGTTAGAAACTACAACATTTCTCTAATCTCAACTTTGCCTCTGTCAAGATCATCCAACCTACTTTTCATTGTTTTTTTTAACCATTTTATTTTATTTTCTTCGATTTTCTTGCAAATTCTCCTCCCGGATTTCTCTTTCAATTCTTCCCCACTTGCAATCTACAATCCATTTCTACATTTTCTCCCATGTCCATAGAGTTTCTCCTCTCTCCGCTGCCCCACGTTTGCGATCAACAGTCCATGTACGCACTCGCTCCCATGTCCATGGCTCTTCTTCTCCCATTGCCCAACAAAAACAATACCCAAGAAAGAACAACTTTGATACCAATTTGTTGGGATACCACATAAAAAGAAATAAGAACGGTAAAAGATAGATTTATAATGCAATATCAATAACGAAACTACTATATACCAATGTCTTTTGAGAGGGCTACTCTCTCCTTCAATTCCCCATAAAAAATTCCCACCAAATTCTTCATACTTCCTTCCAACCCCTCTCTTTCTATTTATAACTAAAATCTCTAACAAACTTTATTTCTAATTATTCATATGCCCCTTCTAATCACCCTATTAATAATCCATCTAATATTCTTAACTAGGGGCCTTACCGTATGACTTTTCAAATGTTTAAAACAATTTTAAAATTTTTTATTTACATAATTATGAATTCTTTTCATTGCAAAAATAAATAAATTAATTAAAAAAAAGTTAATATACCATTTGGTTCCTACATTTTAAGGTTTATTCAGTTTTTATCCTTGTACTTTCAAATATTTAATTTTAGTCTCTTTACTTTTAAGAGGTTTCAAATTTAGTTCCTCAAAGTTAATTATTATCAAAATTGACTAAATAATAACAATAATTTTTAGGTAACAAAATATAATATGTAAATACGTTTTTTTTTTAAAAAAAAAATTAGAGTAAAAGTGCTAATAAATAACAAAAACAAAATTTAAAAAAATCAACAAGAACCAAGCAAGGAGGACTAAATTTAAGATTTTTTGAAATTATAAGGACTAAAATCGAATATTTAAACATATAGGGACTAAAGCTGAACAAACTTCAAAGTATAAAAACCAAAATGATATTTCATCCCAAAAAAATGGTTAACAATCAATTGCAATATAAGGGTTGGCCAAAGGACAAAGGAGTCATGGGTTCAATCCATAGTAGCCATCAAAGGCCAAAGGGCTAAGGGGTCATGGGTTCAATCTATAGTGGCCATCAAACTAGGATGTAATACTCTGCAGGTTGTCCTGTGAGATTAACCGAAGTGTGCGTAAACTAGCCCTACCACCGAGGATATATAAAAAAAAAAACAATCAAATGCAATATTTGTTGTTATCATTAAGAACAAGGTCAACCCAATAATCCTTTGTGCATGATTTTATAGTTGGTGGTTGAGATTGAGAAAGAGCCAAAGTTACCAAAGTCAAGTCCTCAATCCCATTGATATGAATAGAATGAGTGCCCTTAATCTAGGGTGTCTTCTCCAATAATCTGGCTTTAGGGAGGGAGAGAGATTGATTTCTCTTAGATATAATATGAATCATATGATAAACTATTCTATTTTTTAAATGGGTAGTTCCAAATTACAATAAATTATTCCTTGATTAATCTTCTAATTTATGTTTTTCAAACTATGTTTAGTTAGATCATTTTCCTCCAAATTAGAGGGGAAAAAACATTATTTAGTGAGATATCTTAATATTAAAAAAATAATTCCAATCATGTGGGTGATCTTTTATATTAATTTTCACAAAAAGAATCTTTAGGCTTTTTAAGTCTTAGATCCTATATTTAAAAATTATTTCCAAAATAATATAATTTTAAGAAGAAAACATATATATATAAATATGTGTTAATTAGAATAACATTTTTTAAATTAACAAAAAAGGAAGAAAAAAGCAAAATGGCGTTGTTATTTATTCTAAGATCAAAATTTTGTGAAACCTAAATTTAATATGTTAAAAATTATGCATAATTATTTTTTAAAAAATTACAAATAATAGTTTAATTGGTTAGTAGTCCAATAAAATCATGTACAGATTTTTTTTCAGAGAATAACTCAATTTATACCTCTAAGGAGGATAATTATGTTAATGAAACCTTACTGCATTGTTTATACCTATGTATAGGAATTTTTTTTAATTGTATGAAAATCAAATAGATAGTAGCATATTATTGTTAACATGATTGGGAAAAATCTTTTCATCTTCTTCTATTTTTTTCTATCTTTTAAAAAATAGATATGTGTTAATTTTCTTTTGAATTTGATAAAATTTTGGTTGAAGAACAATTTTACTTAGTGATGTTGAATTGATTTTAAATGAAATCAATTAAACATAGTTATAGTTCTTTTAAGAGAGAGAAAAGTCGAAATCGATACGTTAAAACCTTGATGTTTAATGGTAAATGATTTTTCCCTCAATTTAGACGGTGTTGAATCTGATAAACTCATTAATCTATTATAAAATAAATAAAACTATCTTTGTGCATTGCATGTGATAATACCTAATTCAACTATTAAAATGATAATGGTGATAAAAATCATAACTTAATTAGCAATAATTAGTGTATCTACTACCTCAAAAGAGTTCAAATCTCTATATTGTCACTTGTTACTAAAAAAAAAAAATATTTCTCAAATCCACGTATTAAACTCCCTTGACATTTTATTTAAATGTATTCATATTGACATTGTCAAGGATTTTGGATCGCTTTATTTATTTATTTTTATCTATATTATTGCTTTCACACGTGTGATACACACATAACATAATATATACAAAATAATACAAGTCTTATTATAAATATTAAAGAAAATAAATATCCATTAGATACTCATGGTTAGTGTCCATTGATCATGTATCATGTCCCCATTTTTTCAAAGTATTGTCCATGTGTCTTGTAAATACTCATTATTAGTGTCCATGTAATCCATCTCCTATTTGCCAAATTGCCCATAAATAGTAGCATTTTGTGGGTTTTGAAAGATACACATTGGGCATATTCCAGTTTGGAGAAAATGGAGAAATCCATAATTTGTTATTTTATTTACCTTTGTTATTTATTTTATTTTATATATTTATATATATTATGTTTAATTTATTTTAATATTTATTTATTTCATATATTTATAATATATTTATTTATTTTAATAATATATTTTATTGGCATTCGCGTTCCCGTTGCACTCCTCAAATTCATAGCATATTATCAACACGAGCTCCTATCATTTTTTTTTCTCCTAAAGATACATCGATTTTTTCCCTCTTCATTATAATTAATAAATTTAATGTTATTTTGCATATTTAATATCTATTAAATTTCTAATATAAATATAATATTTTATGATAGTGTTGTCGTGATAAATCTCACCAAATTAGAATTTTTCAACTTTAATATTAACAACAATAATTATTTGTCATGGGTGCTTGATACTGAAATCTGCCTAGATGTTATGAATCTTTGATAGACTATTAAAGAATGAAATATAACATTTAGTCAGAACAAAGTAAAAGTTATGATTTTTCTTCATCATCATCTCCACGGGGAATTGAAAATAGAGTATCTTACAATAAGAGATCCCCGTATCTTGTGAAAAATTTTGAAAGAGAGGTATGATCATAAAAAACAGTTATTCTTCCTAAAGCCTGTTATGAGTGGATGCACTTGAGGCTACAGGATTTCAAATCAGTAAGTGATTATAACTCCGTATTATTTAAAATCAATTCCAAATTGTTATTATGCGGAGAGAAATTATTGATGTTGATATGTTAGAGAAGATATTTTTTACATTTCATGTCTCGAATATGCTCCTGCAGTAGCAATATCGATAGAAATATTTTAAACGGTAATCTAAATTAATTTCATGTCTTCTCGTGGTCGAACAAAATAATGAGTTATTAATGAAAAATCATGAATCTCGATGGACCGGAACGACACCATTCCCTAGAGAGAATACTGTAAATTTTAATAATAATCATGGTCGAGGTCGTGGTCGTGACAATGCAACTCCACATACAATACTTACAAGTATAAAATAATTTTCCAAACTGACAATACTGGAAGCAAAAATCAATACAATATCAGGTTTTGCAAACCTGATTGAAGGCTTTGGAAAAGCAAATATTATTTTGCCTAGATGAACAAAATCTACAATTGGTAATGCATTGTTCTTTAGTCAATCAAAGAAAAATCTACTTAGTTTTAAAGATATACGTTATAATGGTTATCATATTGAGATTGATAGTAAGAATGATGTGAAATATTTATATATCATATCTCCTACATTAAATGAAAAAACATATACTGGAAAAGTTGTCTGCTTTATCTTCTAGATTATATTATACTCATATACGAGTAATTGAAACATATACAACAATGAACCTGAAATTCATGAATCCAAACATATTTACAATTTGACATGAACGATTGGGTCATCCAGGATCTATAATGATGAGGAGAATTATTGAGAATTCAAATGGATATCCATTAAAGAGCCAGAAGTTTCTTCAATCTAATGAATTATCATGTGATACTTTCTCTCAAGGAAAATTGATAATTAGATCATCATCAACTAAAGTTGGGATTGAATCACTTGTATTTTTAGAACGAAATCATGGTGATATATGTGGACCTATTAACCCATCAAGTGGACCATTTAGATATTTTATGGTATTAATAGACACATCCAGCAGATAGTCACATGTGTGCTAATCATCAAGTCGAAATCTTGCATTTGCAAGATTACTTGCTCAAATAATTAAATTAAGAGCACAATTTCCTGATTATACAATTAAGACTATTTGTCTTGATAATGCTGGTAAATTTACATCCCAAGCTTTTGATAATTATTGTATGTCAATTGGGATAAGTGTTGAACATTTTGTAGCTTATGTTCATACACAAAATGATTTAGAATCATTCAATAAAACGTTTGCAGTTAATTGCTAGACCATTGATTATGAGAGCTAAGCTTCCTACATCTGTACGGGGACATGTTATTTTGCATGCAGCATCACTTGTATGCATTAGGCCAGTAGCTTATCATAAGTACTCGTTGTTACAATTAGCTTATGGCCATGAGCCAAATATTTTCCATCTGAGAATTTTTGGACGTGCAGTATATGTTCCAATTGCTTCATCACAACGTACTAAGATGGATCTTCAAAGGAAGTTAGGAATATATATTGGATATAATTTCCCATCAATTATCAAATATCTTGAAGCCCTGATGGGTGATGTATTTATTGCACGATTTGTTGATTATCATTTTAATGAGACTAATTTTCCAACATTGGGGGAAGGAATTAACAAGTTGGAAAAGGAAATTACATGGAATGCATCGTTATTGTCTCATTTAGGTTTTCGTACAGATCAATATGAACTTAAAGTTCAGATTATAATTCATTTACAAAATATAGCAAATCAGTTACCATATGCATTTATAAAGTAAAGAAAGTAACTAAATCACATATACTAGCTGCAAATGTTCCATAAAAAATTGATATCCCAACATAGCAAGTTGTCAGTAATGAGTCTACAACACGCCAGAAGTATGGTAGACCAAAGACAAAAATCCTTGGAAAAGAAAAATAATTAATAGTCAAGAAGACTTGGTTGATGATATAAATACCAATAAAGAAATCTTTGACATGAATATTGAGGAAGGTGAAATACCTAACTCATGTAGTTATTGACAACATTTTTGTGTATAATGTTGCTCTTGATATTATATCTGAAAATAAGGATTCTGAACCAAAATCTATTGAAGAATGTCGACATAGAAAAGATTGACTTCAGTTGAAAGAAGCAATTGAGGTAGAATTAAACTCAATTTCAAAACGTCAAATTTTTTTACCAGTAGTCCAAACACTAGAAGGTATCAAACCTATGGGGTACAAATGAGTATTTGTATGAAAAATAAATGAAAATAATGTGGTTACAAGATATAAAGCCAGACTAGTTGCACAAGGTTTTTCACAAAGACCTGGTATTAATTATGAGGAGACATATTCTACAGTGGTGGATGCAATTACATTAAGATATTTAATTGACCTAGCTGTGTATGAAAGTCTGGACATGCATCTTATGGATGTAGTCACAACATGTGTATATGGATCACTTGATAATGTATTTATATGAGAATCCGAAAAGGATTTAAGGTACTTGAAACATATAAATCAAATTACCGGGAATTGTATTCAATAAAGTTACAGAGATTGCTATATGAATTGAAACAATCAAAACGAATGTGGTACAATTGCTTGAGTGGATATTTATTGACAGAAGGATATCAAAACAATCCAATATGTCCATGTGTTTTTATAAAGAATTCACCGTTAGGATTTGCTATTACAATTGTATATGTTGACGACTTAAATATAATTGAAACTCCTGAAAAGATTTCAAAGGCAATAGAATATGTTAAGAAAGAATTTGAGATGAAAGATCTCGGAAAAACAAAATTTTGCCTTGGCTTGCTTGAGCATTTAACAAATAGTATATTTGTTCATCAGTCAACTTATACAGGAAATTTTTTTAAAAGATTTTATATGAAGCACATTCTTTGAGCATTCCAATGGAAGTTCGTTCATTAGATGTCTGGAAAGATATATTTTGACCTTAATATAATCATGAAGAACTTCTTGGCCATGAAGTACCAAATCTTAGTGCAATTGGTGCACTTATGTATCTTGCTAATAATACAAGACCAGATATTGCATTTTCAGTAAATTTATTAGCAAGATATAATTCTTCTGCAACTAAAAGGCATTAGAAAGGAATTAAGCATATACTCCGTTATCTTCGAAGAACGATTGATATGGATTTGTTTTATTAAAATAAATCGAATTTTGATCTGGTTGGTTATGCAGATTCTGGATATTTATCCAATTCACACAAAGCTAGATCTCAAACAAGTTATATATTCACATGTGGAGGAACTATTATATCATGGCGATCGATGAAACAGAACATAACAACCACTTCCTCAAATCATGCTAAAATTCTTGTAATTCATAAGGCTAATTGAGAATGTGTATGGCTAAGATCAATGACTCAATAAATTTGTGGAACATGTGGTTTGTTTTCTAGTAAAATTCTTCCAACAATATTATACGAAGACAACACAACATGCATATCCCAAAGCAAAGGAGGATATATTAAAGGAGATAGAACAAAGCATATTTCACCAAAGCAAGCATATTTCACCAAAGCTTTTCTACACTCATGATCTTGAAAAAATGGTGACATCATTATACAAAAAATTTGTTCAAAGAATAACCTAGCAGACTTATTTACAAAGTCATTACCTACAACAACGTTTGAAAAATTGGTGCACAACATTCGAATGCAGGGACTCGGAGATCTCAAGTGATGTTTCCATGAGGGGGAGTAAATATACTGTATTCTTTTTAAGAGTACTAGATTTTATGAAATATGTACTCTTTTTCCTTCACTAGAATTTTTTTCCCAATGGGTTTTTTTCTCAGTAAGATTTTAACGAGGCATATTTTATATATGTATAATGGGTATCTAAATGGGAGTATTATAAATATTATAGAAAATAGATGCTCATTAGATGCTCATGCTTAGTGTCCATTGACCATGTGTCATGTCCCCACTTTTTCAAATTGTTGTCCATGTGTCTTATAAATATTCATTATTAGTGTTCATGTAATCCATCTTCTACTTGCCAAATTATCTATAAATAGTGGCATTTGATGGGTTTTTAAAGACATACATATTGGGCAAATTCCAAAAAGTTTAGAGAAAGTGGAGAAATCCATAATTTATTTATTTTATTGATATCCATATTTTCGATGTACTCCTCAAATTCACAACAAATCTCTATTTAATCAATTAGTAGTTTTTATTAATCTCTTGTATTAATAATCATTACAAGATGAAATGTCTTATTGAAGGGACAGAAAGATCACAATCTTTAACGAAAATGGATGGATGGTCGGCTGTGCATTAGTTTAAAAAGTGTCATTTGTTTATCACCATCAACTCATGATTAGCTCACAAAATAAAAAATTTGGTTCCAAATAGTTATCAAACGTATATAAACAAATAAATTTAGACATTTGGATTAATGAGTTATTAGATTCTTTACGCGAGCATTAAAGGAGGACGGTCATCATTACCAAGTTGAGCCCCTTGATTTATTTTAAGATTATAAAAATTAGGTTACTCAATGTTTCTAAAATGTCAAGTAATATAGATTTTGTAGGGATGTGAATCTAAAGCTGCGATGCTCAACTTCGTTAAGACATGTAACTTTGGTTTAGTTCATAAATTCGAATATCTCCATTTTACATGTTGATTTTAAATATATATATATATATATATATATATATATATAGACATGTCCTTATATGATTGAGTCAATGTATCTCAAAATGTGCATAAATTAATTATAGGCATCTTATCTGAAGCTTTGCCAATCTTATCTTTTTAATCTCTGGGAAAAGCATAGGTTAGAAGTTTTGTATTGATTGGACACTGGTTATTGATTTGGTATTACTAATTAGGTTTTTCTCTTCGATTTTTGTTCGACTCTCAAACCAAATAGATCCGAATTGTAAATATCCTAAGTGAATGGATGGACAAATATCGACTCAGTCAGATTAGCTATGAAAAAGGGTAGAAGTAAGATAGAAGAAAGCAGAGAAATGAATTCAGTTGAGGAAGGTAATTTCGTCTTCCTTTTCTCTATATATTGATATGTATCTTTTCTTCTCTTTTCTGGATGCAATTTACAAAAAGAATAGGAGGTATATATATACATCAATTGAATATGAGAAACGACAAGATGGAAAGAATCAATTAACAATTTCTGTCCTTTTGGTGTGCAGGTGAATGAGCAGCAGTCGGTTGCACCAGAAACGGTTGGGGAGAGAGAGGCGCCACGGTGGTTGCTGAGGTAGCTCCAAGCTGGCCTTCTTCATTTGTCGATGGAGCTGATGTATCATCCTTGTCATCCCCCCTCAAGCAAGAGCTTAACTGAGTTAGGCCGAGCTTGCTTCGCAGAGAAGAAAAGGTTTGAATTGGAAGTGCTTTGGTGTGGTAATCCGTAAGTTGCTCTGTGGTAGGAACATACCACACGTGGAGTTGGTCGCTGAGGACGAGATCTCGAATGAAATGCACATCAATTTCGATGTGTTTAGTTCGAGCATGGAAAACAGGATTGGCGGCCAATGGACCTGCTCCCATATTATCACACCAGAGAATGGGAATGCCAGTTGGAGAGAAGCCAATTTCAGTGAGATGGTTGCGCACCCATATAACCTTAGTGGCACCATGAGCAAGGGCTCTGTACTTGGATTCTATGCTAGAGTGTGCCACAATTGCTTATTTCTTAGAGGACCAAGATATAAGGGTGGAGCCAAGGTAAAGACAGTAGGCAGCAGTGGACTTTCTGTCATTAAGGCTTGAAGCCCAATCAGCATCAGAATAGGCTGAGATGGTAAGGTGTGGATCAGAGTTGATGGTTAGACCAAGCTGAGTTGTTCCAGCTAGGTAGCAAAGCATTCTTTTGACAGCTAACCAATGTACATCAGTAGGGGCTTGGAGAAATTGGCTTAACTTGTTGACAATGAAGGCTATGTCTAGTCGGATATTAGTTAGATACTAAAGAGCACCAACTGTGCTTCGATAGAGAAAAAGATCAGAGAGAGGTTTGCCTATATTGATTGATAACAGAGTGCCAGGGGCAGCAGGGGTTGGACAAGGCTTTACATGCTGGAGATTTAGCTTGGCTAACAAATCAGTGATATACTGAGCTTGATGGAGGTGAAGGCCAGTTAATGTATAGCATATTTGAATACCAAGGAATTTACTAACTGTGCCGAGGTTTTTAAGGGGGAATTGTTTATAGAAGATGGATACAAGATGATCAATATGAGTTGGATCACTGCCTGTAAGGATTAGATCATCCACATAGACAAAAAGCATGGTAATGGATGATGAGGTGCGCATATAGTATAGGGAGGTGTCAAGGGAACTTACTTTAAAGCCAGTGCGATAGAGGAAACCTTTCATTTCATCATTCCAAGATCGAGAGGCTTGTTTAAGGTCGTAGATAGCTCGATTGAGCTTACAGACATAGTGAGAGTGAGTTGTGCTTTCAAAACCAGGAGGTTGAGACATGTAGATAGTCTCTTTGAGTGTGCCATTGAGGAAGGCATTGTCGAAGTCTATTTGACGAAGTGGCCAGCTATGTGAAACTGCCAGTGTTAGGATAATTCTGATGGTAGAGGCTTGACAACAGGGCTGAAGGTATCGAAGTAATCAAAATCAGGATGCTGATGAAAGTCTTTGGCAACAAGGCGTGCTTTATACCACTGAATAGATCCTTGTGCATCACGTTTTAATTGGTAAATCCATTTGCAGCCAACTACAGTGGTGGCAGAGGTAGAAGGGACTAGGGTCCAAGTGTTTGTGTGCTGCAGGGCTGTAAGTTCTTCAACCATTGCTAGTTTCCATTATGGAAGTGACAGGGCTTGCGAAACAGTGTGTGGTTCAGCTTGAGTAAGATCAGTGACAAGCTCAGTAGACCAGACCTTGGGCTTGAAAACGCCAGCCTTTCCTCTAGTGATCATAGGATGAGTGCCTAGTAAAGGCTGGGTAGAGATTTGTTGATGTTGTAAGGAGGACTGTGGAGGAGAATTTGGTGGAGGTGAGGCTGTAGGAGGACTAGGTGAATGGTATAAGGCTTGAGGTGGTGATATGAGTGAAGAGCTTGGAGAAGGTAAACAAGGACTTGAATGCGGGGTGGTAAGAATAAACAAGGGATCAAGATAGTGATGTTGGACCTGAGATGGATGTGGAGGGTAGATAACAGGTGATTGACAGGGTGGGTGCAAGTTTATTGATGGTTGAGGGAACCAAGTAGTGATTGGAGGAGCTGAGTTGGGAGGGCTTAAGGATTGGTAATTTGCAAAGCCAGTTTGAAAGGGGAAGTCCTCTTCATTAAATATCACATGACGTGAGATGATGATCTTCCCATCATCAGTGAGGCAATGGTAACCTTTGTGCATAGGCGAGAGACCAAGATACACACACTTTTTGTGGAAGTCGAATTTGCGGAACTGATAAGGTCGGAGATATGGGTAGCAGGCACATCCAAACACTCTGAAGGATGTCAGGTCCAGTTTCCTCCCAAGTGGTGCTTCCATTGGGTTGATGTCCTGAAGAAAAAAAGAAGGAAAACCATTAATAAGAAGCACAAAAGTTTAAAAAGCATATCACCATAGATGTAGAGGCATCCTAGCTTGAGCAAGGAGGGTTAAGTCGGTCTAAACAATATGCCGACGTTTGTGCTTAGCACGACCATTTTGAGCTGATGTTTGAGGACAAGATAGTTGTATGTAAATTCCCAGCTGAGTGCACATTTGAGCTATAGGTTGGTATTCTCCTCCTCCATCCATTTGTAAGGTTCCAATAGTTCTACTAAACTGTGTGCGAGCAAGAGCTTAAAAGTTTTGGAAAGCAACTATTGTATCACTCTTTTGTTTAAGAGGGTAAAGCCAAGTGAACCTGCTGAAGTCATCTACAAATATTTGTTGGAACATTCTCTTTAGGTAATCAGTTTAAGCCCTCGACTGATCTCCAACAAGTTCTTTGACATCTTCCCATAGCTCCCTTGCTGTTTGGTGTCCCATTACTTGCGTTGCAATGTCTTGGTTCACAGAGTTGTAGAGCCAACCTAGGAGTAGTTGGTCGACGGCTATCCAAGCTTCATAAGCTGGATTGGGTTGTAATTTAGCTCTTGCTGAAGTTGCAGGGCTTAAATCAGCATTTGAACTTTCACCTGAATGTTCATTTGCTTGTCTGACAATGAATCGACTGGGGCAAGGATTTTCTCTGGTTAGGAAGCCTTCCAGATGGTAGCTTCTAAGTATCAGCCATGCTAAGTTTTGTCAGAGGAGAAAGTTAGACCTATCCATCTTAATGGATGTCACCTGGTTTAGTAGCTGATTGAGGGGTGGATTTGTGATGTTTCCATTGTTAATGATTCCAGGAAAAGTAGGCAGGGAGCTAGCTGGCGGGTTTTCCATTTTTGGATCGTTTTACTTATAAAAAAAAGTTGAGAGCTCTGATACCAAGTCAGATTAGCTATGAAAAAAGGTAGAAGTAAGACAGAAGAAAGCAAAGAAACAAATTTAGCTGAGGAAGGTAATTTCGTCTTCCTTTTCTCTATATATTGATATGTATCTTTTCTTCTTTTTTCTGGATGGAATTTACAGAAATAATAGGAATTATGTATATACATCAATTGAATATGAGAAACGACAAAATGGAAAGAATCAATTAACAATTTCTGTCCATTTGGTGTATAGGTGAACGAACAGCAGTCGGTTGCACCAGAAACGGTTAGGGAGAGAGAGGCGCCACAGTGGTTGCTGAGGTAGCTCTAAGCTGACCTTCTTCATTTGTCGATGGAGCTGATGTGTCATCCTTGTCAGACCCATTAGTATACATGAAAATATAAAATATCATATGATTGTCATTTATATTTTGATCAACATAAATTTTTAACATAGTTCCAATATCATATAAACATACTTTGGTATAGAACAAAGAGTTTATCCTAATCCTATAATATTGCAATGCTATATTTCAAAAATGAATAAAAAGACGAGTTTATTATGAAATTTTGTCACCGAGGAAATGGTCTCTTTAATCTTTTTTTTTTTTTTTTTTTTTTTATATCATTTATAATATTAATATAAGTTATATTGAATATATTATAATTAATTAGTTTTCTTATCTGGTGATGGCATCATTCTCAATAATTGTGTTGAACTAAAAAAAAGAATCACCAACTTCACTTGCATCAACCCACTACTAGCCAATATAAGCATAAATCATAACTCAATTTATTAAAGATGTTATGATGGTGATGTCTAATATGATCCATTATGTCAAATCAAATCATAATCATGATTAAAATAATTATTCAATGATATCATAATCTTGAAACTCTCTATCAATTATGTCAACTTAAGTCAAAATGAGCATAACTCAATTCGTATAATTTTTGTACTATCAACTTCGAAGTTAGAGAGATTTTCCCACTCCACATATTATAAAAAATATATATATCAACTTAAAAACGTAATTATAATAAGAATTTATCTTCCAATAATCATCACCACCCCCATTCTCATAATTCACTCGTAATATCAACTTAATTGTCAAAGTGAATTGAGTTCAATTGTAATTAACTAATAATTTCTTCCTTAAAGTCAGAGGTTTCATCCTCCATACTCATCGTGAACCACTATGAAATATAAAATACTAATCACCATCTAATTTGATTATGCCATATCGGGAATATTGATATAAAAAATATGATCAATTTTATATTATATATATATATATATATAAACCCTAATCGGTTCTATGAGATATCATGATATTGATACCCTATTTGACAGATTATTATATCAAATCAATTAAAACGATAGTCATACACTCAGATTAGTTACATCAATGCTAATATACTTTATCAAAATAAATTGTATTCATACTTTTTTTTTCCTAATAGATAACTTACTGGAGGAAGCTTAATGTCAATTATAATAAATGAAGATAACAAGAACTTAGGTGTTGTTTGGGCTGTACTGGGTAGTTGTTGAATAAAAGATTCCCAAGTGACTTTTTCTAAAAAAGATTATTATTATTTTTTATATATAAAGAAAAGGAAAGCATGAAATTAGATGTAACTAGCGTGGCTTATAAATGAATAGTCATCTGTCATATCAAAGTAATTTCAATAACTTTCCTCCATTGATAATAAATTTTGCCATCGAATTTTATTATAGTGATTTGATCACTTACATCAAACTAAAGGCATGCGTAAATAAATTAATGAATGATCTTATGTCGTGATAGTGGGATTAATCTGCTAAAATGAGTATAGTTAAATTGATAAAATGGTTGTCTTATTAAAAAAAAAAAAATGAGATATACCCCCTACAATCAAAATACAAATTGTTTTTTGAAAACTCACTTTGACTTTTACGTGCCACTTACTTAATTAATTAAGTTATTTACATGTGTAGAAGGTAGCAAACATTTTAGGATAAAAATGAACTTACCTTTCATGAACCTATAAATAACGTATTTTTGAAGAGTAAACCTGGGATTCCATTATTTCTTTTGGAATTGAATTCAGAAGGTTTTTACATAAAAAACCATATTTGGCCATATATTTTAAAAAAATTTAATTTTAAATTCTTTCAATAAAGACTTTTAGTATTATTTTTTGACAAAATTTTCCTTTTTCTATTATTTTCTGCTTTCACTTTTCATCCTATTTAATTGTGTAATTATGTTTTTTTTATTAATGAGTAACATTTATTTCTCTATTTTCAAAGTTTCCTTAACGATGAGAGAGAAATACATTTATTATGGAGGGGAAAAATGAATTTAATATGATTTTTTTTTTCATTTTTATTTGAAGAGAGAAAACCCATTTAATATAATTTTTTTTTTATTTTCAATTGGAGAGAGAAAATGCAATTAATATAGTTTGTTTTGAGTATTATTTTTTAATGTAATTCTATTGTTTATTTGATTTATATACCAGTTATTTATGTATACACTTAGGTATCACTTGTAAGGATAGTATATTCCCCTCATGTTTTGATATGTATGTCAATATACCTTGAAACATTGTCAATATACCTTGGAACATTGTCAATTTACCTTGGAACATTGTCAATTTACCTTAGAGTATATGCAAAATTAAGAGTAGATATTACAATATATAAGATTATGTAGATATTACAATATACAAAACTAAGAGTACATACTCTTTAACTGAATTTCTTTATCAGTCATCCTATAGTATACAAATCACATATTGACTTAATGTTCAACATAAATCATAGTACCTATAAAAAAAAGGTATATATTGATGGAAATTTTCGAAAAAGATCCTTTGAGCGAAAGCAAAGATCAACCCAAAACCCAAAATACATAATAATAATAATAATAATATAATATATATATATATATATATATATAGTATATATGTATATATGTATATATGTATATATGTTATATCAAATATAACATATAATCTAATAGTTTTATATTGCATCAAATACAACATAACCTATAGATTTTATTCTCTCAACAACACATGGTATTTAATATAAATCACATTTATATTAAATTCACTTATATGAATCCCATCCATATAATTGATATTTGGATCATATCCAAATATTTAATTATTCTCAATATAAATCATATTTATATTTAATTACATGAATCTCATTCATATAATTGATATTTGAATCATATTCAAATTCCTCTCATATTATAATGTATCAAATACAGTATATTAATTATATCACATATATAATCAATTTAATTAATTATATCATATATAATTAATTTTTCTCAATTGATTTGACCACTTCAAATTAATCCAAAATTAATTCTCAATTAAATCCATATTAAGCTACAAAGGGGACCTTATGGACCTATAGATTGAAACTCCAACGGTACTCGAATGATTATTTAAATTCTTTAATTAAATTACCCCAACATCCGTTAATTGCAGGTTACTCTGCTAAAGACCTACAACTGCACTCTTCACACTACAGATAAATTTTTGTGTCCATTGGATATAATGAATCAACAGTGCGATGACCCTTTACAAATTGCTTGTAAGTACAATTGGGCCAAGATATCATTTTACCCTTGTAGTTACATCTAACTTAAGTACCACTGATTCCTCTAATGAACAATAAGTCATAGTCCTACTATGAAAAAGTCCCTCTCGGGTCAGGAGAGGGTGTGGCCACTATGTTCAAGACCCGGAATCAGTCCTTAAAGGAGCAATTTATCTACTTGCCCCTGCATCGGGAAATGAGTGAATTCCGTCTTGTGTAGTTGTGTTCCCAGTTTTCCAATCAGACGAATCTCCAAAATGGTAGGCTTGTTGAGTTGGCAATCTGGCCACTCTCACTCATACAAATCAAAAGTCCGCCTTTAGGAGCAGGAGTTCACAACTCAATCAAGATTCAGGTTATGTCACCTATTGTCATCCTAGTGAAATGTAAGTCTCTATTATTAACAGTGTTATATAAAGAGACTAATCATTTCATGGTCCAGTCTTATACAAACTCTTTGTATAGGATACCTCCGCTCATATGTCTCCACATGAATGATTAGGATTTAATCATTTATAGTACTTTACAACACTTGTAACACCTACAAAACGGGTCGTATCCATAGTGTCACCAGGATAAAGTACCTAGCCTTATCCATCTACTACAGACCGTTTAGGTTATTATTAAAACAAGATCCACTTGTATGCCTCTACGTACTTGTTTAAATTACATAAAATAACATCGGATATTGGTTTATTGGATTGAGTATATGCTGATAAAATAACACTTATTTTGTTAACAACAATATGTTTATACAAAGTTTACAAACTATGAGATTACAAGGAGATTTAGGACACCAATCCTAACAATCTCCTACTTGTCCTAAAGCTTAGGGAGACTAATGTACAATACAAATAAAGTACAAAAATACAGTAAACTAGGGCTTACCTTATACCCCATCAATATCTCCCACTTGCCCTAGACAACATACTGCATATCCCGTAGACCCATACTTTCTAGATGACCCTCGAACACTTTAGCCTTGAGAGCCTTCGTAAACGAATCGGCAACGTTGTGCTTCGAAGAAATCTTCGTGGTAATCATGTCACCTTGATGCACAATCTCCTGAATGAAATGATATTTCCGTTCTATGTGCTTGCCTCTTCGGTGACTCCTAGGTTCCTTAGAATTTACCACAGCACCACTATTATCACAATAAAGTATGATGGACAAAGACATATTTGGAACAACTTCCAAATGAGTAGGGAATTTCTTAAGCCAAATAGCCTCTTTAGCAGCTTCACAAGCAGCTACGTATTCAGCTTGCATAGTAGAGTCTGTGATGTATCTTTGCTTTGTCATACTATAACTCCTTCATTCAGAGTAAACATTGACCTTGATGTGGATTTCCGAGAATCCCATTAGTCTGAAAGTTAGAGTTTGTGTATCTTATAAGGATCAAACCTTTATCTCCATACAAGAGCATATAGTCCATCGTTCTCTGAAGATACTTGAGGATCGTTTTGACCACCGTCCAGTGGTTAAATCTTGGATTGGATTGATATCGACTGGCAATCCCCATTGCATAGCAAATGTCTGGTCTAGTACATAACATTGCATACATAAGGCTGCCAATAGACAATGCGTAGAGAATTCGTCTCATTTCCTCAACCTCTTGAGGAGTCTTAGGACATTGTTCCTTAGACAATAAAATTTCATGACTAAAAGGTAATAAACCCTACTTGAAATTGTGCATCGAATATCTGACAAACATCTTGTCAATATACGATGCCTGAGACAAGGCCAACATTTTATTTTTACGATCCTTTATAATCTGGATCCCTAGAACAAATTGCACATCTCCCAAATCTTTCATTTGGAATTGGGCGGCTAACCATTTCTTTACATCAGCCAGAAAACCTACGTCATTCCCAATTAGAGGATATCATCCACATATAGTATGAGAAAAGCTACTAAGTTATTGATGATTTTCTTGTAAATACAAGGCTCAACAACATTCTGATCAAAGCCATAATATTTGATCCCAGTATCAAATCTTATATTCCAAGATAAGATGCTTTTTTCAGTCCATAAATGGACCAATTAAGCTTGCAAACCTTTTGCTCTTGATCTTGTTCAATAAATCCTTCTGGTTGATTCATGTAGATGGTTTCTTCAAGATTACCATTCAAAAAGGCAGTCTTGACATCCATTTGCCATATCTCATAGTCATAATATGTGGCTATGGACAAGAAAATCTTGATAGACTTTAACATGACAACAGGTGAGAAAGTTTCTTCATAGTCCACTACCTCAACCTGGGTATAAGCCTTTGCCACAAGTCTAGCTTTAAAGATCTATATCTTTCTATCTACACCTCTTTTCCTCTTGTAGATCCATTTACAACCTATAGGTTTTACCCCATCAGGTTGATCTACAAGCTCCCAAATTGAATTGAAGTACATGGACTCCATTTCTTGATTCATGGCTTTAATCCATTCATCCTTGTCAACATCTTCTATTGCTTGTTTATAAGACAATGGATCCTCAACTCCATCATCATTTATGATGCTTTGGGATTCTATTAATCCCATGTAGCGTAAAGGCAATCTCAACTCTTGAGATGGATGACTAGTCGAGGCAATCTCAACTCTTGAGATGGATGACTAGATAAACTGACATGAACAACCTTTGTTGATCTATCAGCCTGTTCAACAACTATTGTTGAAGTTTTAGCAGTCTCATTAGAAATCTCACTTAAAATAAGTTTACTTTGTGGTTTATGATCCCTTATGTGGTCTTCTTCCAAGAAGGTAGCATTTGTCGATACAAATACTTTATTCGCACTTGGATTATAGAAGTATCCACCCTTCGTTTCCTTGGGGTAACCTACAAATAGGCACACTTTTGAACGAAGTTCCATTTTTTTGGGATTTTCCATTAGCATGTGGGTTGGACATCCCCAAATACTGAAGTGGCGTAAACTACCCTTACGACCTCTCCATAACTCAAAAGGTGTTTCAAAACACTCTTTGAGGGAACATTGTTAAAAATATAAACTGCAATCTCTACTGCATATCCTTAAAACAAGTTATCAAATGACCATGTTCTCAAACTTTTTGGCCAATGCATCAGGTATGCTTGCCAAAATGTGAACTCGAGCCTTCGAATTAGCCTTCATCCACACCTCATATGCATTACGAACATTTCGTGTTACATCAGGGGTTGGGACTTGAGGACAATTAATCATGACAATTTCGAGGTCGTTTACCACGAAAAACGTTTTAATGGATTCGTTCCACGTCATGTAATTAAAATCAGTCAAAGTAGAAAAGGCAACTAATGGAAAATTGCTATTTGACATATTTACTGAAAAAACAAACATATTGATCTATATTAGATTTTAGCATAACTCTTAAAAAATCAAATCAGTTTTAGAAAAATATAAATGAACCTCATTTAATATCTAATTTTGCAATGACGCTTCAGTGATTTAGGACAAAAGCCACTGAAGGGTAGTCAGTTATCCCTTCACTGAATTGACACTCCTAACCAATCATTACACCAGAATAACTCGTATTCCTATAACGATCAGTCATCATTTATTCGGTTAAGAAATCATTAACTTACTTAATAATTTCCTGTAAGTGTGACCCTTCATTTTAGATCCTAGAATTCTACCCCAATGAGCCAACTAAAGGAAAAAACGATTGGGGCAAAAACTAAAGCTATCCAATCCATTTCTGAAGTTTGCCTTGATATTGACCAATTACACAAACCATCCGAAAGGGAACACTCCCAGGGCGCCTCGAGGCCGTGCAAGAAGGGCTTACGATACAAACCAATGAAAGAGACCGTAGGACATATTGACACGCATCCCTCTCTCACTTACTATAAATACTCTCTCCATTCACCTTGATATTGACCCATACAAACACCATCCGAAGGGGGGTGCTCCCAGGACGCCTCAAGGCCAAGCATGAGCTCACGGTGTGAATATGAAGGGAAAAATGTGAGTGGAAAAATGACGTATCGTATACATCTTTTCTTCCCACCCAGTATTTTAACAACCTAGGGTTTAATTTACTTAGAAAAAATATGGCAAATTATTTTTATTAAGTGATTGTTTAAGTTTTCCCAAAAGTAATACTTACTTTAGAAAGTTAAACAATTTTGATTAACATTCGTTAAAAACTTTAACAAATTTTAATCAACAATTACGTGTTTGTAGCAAATCTATTTTATTCACATTTCCAGGTAAGTTCCTAGGTAGGGGTGTTTTGTTTCCGTCATTTTAAGTACTCCAGCCTAGTCGAAACTCGTCTTAGACAAAAATTCCTTTATAGATATATTTTTACAAGTTTAATCTTTTATTGAAATCAATTTAATCCTATTAAACCGATTAAAAAAGATTAATTTAATTTCTAATCTCATTAGAAATTTGTGAACTTAGGTATATCTCAATCATATTTTAAAACTATTTTAAAAAATGATCTCACCTAAGTTTACATGCAACTCTTAGTTATTGATTTTTATTTCTAATTTCATTTATTTATAACTCTTATAAAGTAAATGAAACACATTAAAACCTACATTGCATCGATTGACATACTTTATAAAATTATAACATTTATAAGATTACCTAAAGTAATGTCATGCATCATACAATGTTCACTTCATTACTACATATACATAACACTTATATATATCAAAGTAATGAAATATGCTATAGCATACTTTCCATACAATTATCAACCATATATTATAACCATTATAATATAAATTATGCATGGATATGCTATAATGCATGCATACGTATACTATAACATTTATACTATATGATGCATGAGCATTCTTTATGTAATTTAAATTATGCATATACATATATTATAGCACTTATAATATAAATGATGCATGAATAAAAATGCATAACCAATGGTGGATTTTAAAACTATATGACATACATCATGACATATAATATTAAACATACATCGCATATATATTTACACTAACAGATGATGGATCGGGATATGCCCTCTAAAAATGAACTTAAAAGGCTAACTATTACATAAAAATGAGTCAACCGGTTCGAAACAGGTTGAATCGGACCTTGAACCGCTCGAACCGAACCACCCTTCAATGAACCACCTTGTAGTTGATCGTGTAGCAAGCAACTATGCGTTCTTGTAGGAAAGACTACATGATCGCGTAGTAAGCATCAATGCAATCTTGTAGGAAAGACCGCATGATCGTGTAACAAGAATTTATGCGATCTTTCAGGAAATGCTACACGATAATGTAGCTCTTGCTATGCGATCTTGTAGCTAATGCTACACGATCGTGTAGCTCTTGCTATGCGATCTTATAGCTTTTGCTATGCGATCTTGTAGCTTCGACTTCTCTACTGAAACTTTGCTCTGCAACCTTTCTTTGAAGCTTTCCGGAATAGCACGAGTGACTCAAACTTATAAATTACAGACTCGATCGCAAGATTGAAGTCCATAAACGCAGGGGCCTTTACATACCGAAAATTGTAAATAAAAGAAAGCCTTAAAATTGAGAGTTCTATCCCGAAACATCCATCAACAAATTAAATCCACAACCATTCATCACATGAAATAGAATGCAGACTATAAAACCCACCATTATTGAAAAACGATTCAATAAAAGAATGGAATTTGGAATCAGAAACCTACAACTTGGCTCCGATACCAATTGAAGAAAATTTTTGAAAAATATCCTTTGAGTAGAAGCAAAGATCGACACAAATTTCATTTTTTCATTGAATATAAGTTTACAGTAAATAAGAACAAGATATGCATTTTCTTAAATTACAGCATGCTTTAAATAAAATACATAGGGTTTCAGAAACCATTACCTTTGAAGAACCCTTTCTTGAAGAACTCCCTCGTAGAAGCCACGAACGGAACTACTTTTCCACGCGGATCTCCCTCTTCAAGAACAAACACCACCACTCACGAAACCTCTGTATTCTCTTGGGATAAAGGATTCAAGCAAGAGTTGTGGGCTTTGCTAGAATCCTCGGAAGAGGGAAAGAGATGGAGAGGGGGACAGGGAAGAGAATAACTTTTATTCTCTGTAAACTTTTTCTTCGAAAGAATTCTTCTCTCAGAGTGAATTGAGGAAGAAGATGAAAAATCTCAACAAACTCTTTTTCAACCCACGTAATAAAATGAGAGAATAAGAGGAGGAAGTTGTAACTTCTTCCTAATTAATTTCAAATAAATTAATATTAATAATATATATATATATATATATATAATAACTGCTATATTATATATATACACACTATATGTTATATCAAATATAACATATAGCCTATAGTTTTATATTGCATCAAATACAACATAACCTATAGATCTTATTCTCTCTACAATACATGGTATTTAATATAAATCACATTTATATTAAATTTACTTATATGAATCTCATCCATATAATTGATATTTGGATCATATCCAAATATTTAATTCTTTTCAATATAAATCATATTTATATTTAATTATATAAATCTCATTCATATAATTGGTATTTGAATCATATTCAAATTCCGCTCGTATTATAATGTATCAAATACATTATATTAATTATATCATATATATAATCAATATAATTAATTGTATCATATATAATTAATTTCCCTCAATTAATTTGAACACTTCAGATTAATCCAAAATTAATTCTCAATTAAATCCCTGTTCAGCTATAGAGGGGACTTTATGGACCTGTAGATTGAGACTCCAACAATACTCAGATAATTAATTAATCCCTTTAGTTAAATTATCCAACATCCCTTAACTACAGGTCACTCCACTAAGACCGATAGCAACACTCTTCGCACTACAGATAAATTTCTGTGTCCATTGGATATAAACAATCAATAGTGCAATGACCCTTCACAAATTGCTCGAAAGTACAGCTGGGCTAAAATACCGTTTTGTCCCTGTAGTTACATCTAACTCCTTAAATACCACTGATTCCTTTAATGAATAATAAGTCATAATTCTACTATGCCCAAGTCTCTCTCAGGCCAAGAGAGGGTGTGGCCACTATGTTCAAGACTCAGAATCAGTTCTTAAGGGAGCAATTTATCTACTTACCCCTACATCGGGAAGGAGTGAATTTTTTCTTATGTAGCTGTGTTCCCAACTCCCCAGTCAAACAAATCCCAAAAATGGTAGGCTTGTTGAGTTAACAATCTGACCACTCTCACCCATACAATCAATGGATCGTCTTCATGAGCTGGAGTTCATAATTCACTCAGGATTTAGGTCATCTCACCTATGGTCATCCTAGTAAAATGTAAGTCTCTATTATTAATAGCGTTATATAAAGAGACTAATGATTTCGTGGTCCGATATTATATAAACTCTTTGTATAGGATACCCCCACTCACATGTCTCCATATGAATGATCAGGATTAGATCATTTGTAGCACTTTACAACACTTGTAACACCTACAAAGCAGGCCGTATCCGTAGTGCCACCAGGATAAGGTATCCAACCTTATCTATCTACTACAGACCGTCTAGGTTATTATTTAAACAAGATTCATTTGTATGTCTCTACATACTTGTTTAAATTACATGAAATAACCTCAGATATAAGTTTATTGGATTGAGTCTATGCTGATAAAATAACACTTATTTTATTAACAACAAAATTTTTATACAGAGTTTACAAACTATGAGATTACAAGGAGATTTAGGACACAAATCCCAACATATATCACAATATATAATTCATATCAAACAAAGAAATGCATATTGACTTGAAGGTTTATAGTATATATATTTAGGGTTTAAAAGAAGAAGAAAAGCTTTCCTCAATCTTGGTGCAGCGGATCTATATAGGTGCCACGAACAAAGTCTATCTTCGTCTCTCCATCTTCATATGGGGTTTTATAACACATAATCCTCCATTTTCATCTCTTCTTCTTCTTTAGCCATGGTTGCCACGGATCTCTCTTCCCATGTTGTAGACTATATCTACTTGCCCCGTCACTATCGATTGAAGTTGCATGCCCCACCATGCAGTCAACCAAATCTGCTCGCCCCATCACTGTCGATTAACCCCACGCTGTCTGTACCTTCAATTTGTTCCAAGTTGTTCATGTCATGTCGTGTTATGCCATCCATTCGCCCCACATCGGTCTGAAGGATCTGAAATTGAAGGGAACCATGAGTGGAAGAAAGATTGTCCCAAATTCCATTTTTCATTGAATGTAAATTTTACAGTAAATAAAAAACTAGATATGCATTTATATAAATTACAACATGTTATTAAAAAAGTTTTAGAAACCTTACCATTAAAGACTTTTCTTCAATAATCCCTTGAATAGCACATGAACGTCTTGAAGACTCACTTCAAGAAAACTTCAATCAAGAGCACGAACACTACCACAAAGGTTTCCTTGGTATTCTCAGGTAGGGAACGCAAGAGTGGTGGGCTCTAGCTATTTTGGAATGAGGGAATTTTAGTAGTAAGGAGGAAGGTTTGAAATTGTTCACCAACAACTCAAACTCACACACAGAACTCTTCTGCCTTTCTCACAATGCGCCAAAATTGAAGAACAGATTGTTGAAGAAAGAGACTCTCTCTTGTCTTTCAAAAAACCAAATACCACAACCACCCACATAAGAAAAGAGGGGGAGCCCTCCCTCATTTTTATTTAAAAATAAAATAAAAATGATATTTAATATATATAAATAAAAATATGATAACTAAATTATCATATATATATATATATATATATATATTAAAATATATGTTATATCAAATATAACATATAACCTATAGATTTAATTTTGTATCACATACAATATAACCTATAGTTTCTTTTCTCTTTTATATGACATTTAATATAAATCACATTTATATTAAATTTAGAATTTATGAATCCAATTCATGTTAATAATATTTGAATCATATTCAAATATTTATTTCCTCTCACTAAAGCTATAATATATCAAATACATTAAAATAATTATATCACATATCATTAAAATAACTCAATTATATCATATAGTTAAATCCCTCTATTAATTTGAACAATTCAAATTAATCCAAAAATTGATTCTCATTTAATCCTACTGAGCTACCAAGGGGACCTCATGGACCTGCAGCTTGAAGCTCCAACAGTACATACATAATTAATCAAACTTTTTAATTAAATTATTCACCATTTGTTAACTGTCGAGCACTCCACTAAAGACCGACAGCTGTACTCTTCGCCTACAGATATATTTTTGTGTCCATTCGATATAACCAATCAACAGTACGATGACCCTTCACAAATTGCTCGTAAGTACTGCTAGGCCAAAATTATCGTTTTGTCCCTATAGTTATATCTAACTCGTTAAGTACCACTGATCTCTCTAATGAATAATAAATCATAGTTCAACTATGACTAAACCCCTCTCGGACCAGGAGAAAGTGTGGCGCCACATTGTTGAAGCTCTGGAATCAGCCCTTAAGGGAGCAATTTATCTACTTACCTCGACCTCCGGGAAGGAGTGAATTCCTTCTTATGTAGCTGTGTTCCCAGCTCTCTAATTAGACGAATCCCCAAAATGGTAGACTTGTTGAGTCGACAATCTGGCCACTCTCACCTATACAAATCAAAGGACTGCCCTCATAGGCAGGAGTTCACAACTCACTCAGGATTCTGGTCATGTTACCTATGGTCATCCTAGTGAAATGTAGGTCTCTATTATGAACGGTGTTATATAATGAGACTAAACATTTCGTGGTTCAGTCTTATACAAACTCCTTGTTATAGAATATCCTCACTCAGATGTCTATACATGAATTATCAGGATCAGATCATTTGTAGTATTTTACAATAATTGTAACACATAAAAAGTGGGTCCTACTCGTAGTGTCACCAGGATAACGTACCTAGCCTTATCCATCTACTATAGACCACTTAGGTTAACACTTAAACATGATCCAACTTTATGTCTCTACATACATGTTTAAGTTACAAAATAACCTTGGATGTTAGTTTATTGGTTTGTGGTTAATGCAACAAAAAAAAATGGTATGTTTTATTAAATAGATAATGAGTTTGCTTAAAACATTTACAAACTATAGAACCCTACGAGATTTAAAGCATCAACCCCAACATGGTCGTCTCTCATCGTTGGATCTGCTCACCCCATGCCATCATCTCCCACCTGTAACTCACACCACCAGAAGGAGAAAATAGAGGGAGGGGGAAGAAGAAAAGAGAGGAAGGAAGAATAAATGGGCGTGAATCATGGGGGAGAGAATATATGTAATATATTATTGAGGAGAGGGAATATGCATGAGGAAGAGAATATATGCATGAGGAGAGAGAATATATATAGAGGAGAGAGATTATATTATCTGTGTGTGTAGGGCCAAGGCCTAAATTGTGAGTAGTCACTGACATTAGTGAAAAAACAAAGTTCAATAGGCCTTTCTTGTAAAAAATGAAATATTCAAGACATTAATATAATATAGCTCTTATTTTTAGGTCTTATATGTAGAAACCCCAATTCAAAAAGGCACAATTGGATCAATTGAAGAGCTAAACTAGATAGGGCCTACAAAGAGCCTATTCTGTTGGAGGAATAGGCCCACCTCAAACTCGGAGATCTTGGCAAAGGTGGGAATTAAGCCTATTTGGCCCAATTGCCTTATTCCACTAGTTTGGTTGGATGCTTGTTTGGGCTATTGAGGTATGATTCCTGTTCGTTCTGAGTTTAGGTGGTGTTGGGCTCACCCTATCTCAGTTTTACTATTTGTTGCTATTTTTTCCTTTTCAATGTAGGGAAATTGAAGGAAATAGCAAAATTGGGGAGTGCTTTTGATTTTTGTTAGAAAATAGAAATAATAAGACTTTTGGCAAAAGTGTGCCGCGCACATGACATATATTTTTTAATTTCCAAATTACCCTTGGTATGGTCGATTAACAACTTTTTTAAGTACTGTATAAATGCTATAACGTGTATAAATTCTCAATAGAAATACGATGTAAATGGAATTGTCTGTTATCAGATCGTGCATCAATTCTCAATAGAAATACAGTTAAATGGAATCGTCGGTTATGAGACTTCAACCTAATGGATTCAAAAAATAAAGGTGTCAGATTTTTCTCCCATTTTAAAATTTGAATTGGCGGTTTCATATCTGTTTTGATCTTATTTAACAATTTTTCGAAGATATTCAGAATTAATCAATCTTTAATTGTTTATCACTATTTTAATTTTAATTTATAATCTTTAGATTTTACATTATTTTATTCATTTTTTATTATTTTAAATTTGGATTAAATTTTTTTATCCTGATTAGGATTTTAGTCAATATTTTATACATATTATCATCTAACAAACTGTATATTTCATTTAAAATTTACCATTTTTTGTATTTTTTTAATCATCTTTTATTCATTATCATCTTATTATATTATTATACCATTAATTTATCTTTTTGACAAAAAAATAATTAACTTTTGCAATTTTGTTTTTTTCGCTATGCCTCTACAACGAGCTAGACTTCTTTCGTAGGTTTTATGTTGATTGAGTTATAAAAACAGTGTAATTATTGAAGCTTAAATGAAAATGAAATTTGAATACAATGTAATTGTAAGTAAACGAGATCCCTTCCTGATTTTTCTCTCCCGAATTATATTTGAATTTATATTTTATTATCAAATTAGATTTTATCTAACTACTTATCGAATTAATTACAATAAACAAACACTTCCTGATTTTCTCTCCAATTTATATTATATTATCAAATTTGATTTTATATAACTAACTTTCAATTTGTTTAAATGTTTGTTACAAATTCAATTATATCTAAATATTTTTCATTATTTTATACATATTGTTATCAAATTAATTTGAATTTTTTTTCATATTTTCGATGTTTTTAATAGTTCATATAGAAACACGTAAAAATGGTTTGTTGTACTTAAAAAGAAACATATAAATGGGAATTAAACTTTAAATGTTTGAAATATATGCGTGCATATATATATATATATATATCGCCTATGCTCATGCTTAGTGTCCATTGACTATGTGTCATGTCCCCATTTTTTCAAAGTATTGTCCATGTGTCTTGTAAATACTCCTTATTAGTGTCCATATAATCCACCTCCTATTTACCACGACATTTGGTGGGTTTTGAAAAACACAAATATCGAGCAAATTCCAAAAAGTTTGGAGAAAGTGGAGAAATCCTTAATTTGTTATTTTATTTACTTTTGTTGTTTATTTTATTTTATATATTTATATATATTATATTTATTTATTTTAATATTATATTTTATTGGCATTCGAGTTCCCATTGTGCTCCTCAAATTCACAAATATTATCCGCGCGAGCTCTTGTCGTTTTTCCCGCTAAAGGTAGGTCCTAAAGGTATGTCGATTTTTTTCTCTTCATTACAATTAATCAATTTAATGTTATTTTGCATATTTAATATCTATTAAATTTCAAACATAAATACAATATTTTATGATAGTGTTGTCATGATAAATCTTACAAAATTAGAATTTGTTGTCCTTGATACTAACAACAATAATTATTTCTCCTGGGTGCTTGATGCCGAAATTCACCTAGATGTTATGAACCTTGGAGAAACTATTAAAGAAAGAAATACAACATCTAGTTAGGGCAAAACAAAAGCAATGATTTTCCTTCTTCATCATCTCCACGAGGGATTGAAAAAGGAGTATCTTATAATAAAAGATCCCCGTATCTTGTAGAAAAATTTGAAAGAGAGGTATGATCATGAAAAAATAGTTATTCTTCCTAAAGCTCGATATGAGTGGATGCACTTGAGGCTATAGGATTTCAAATCAGTAAGTGATTACAACTCCGCATTATTTAAAATCAATTCTAAATTGTTATTATGTAGAGAGAAATTATTGATGTTGATATGTTAGAGAAGATACTTTTTACATTTCATGTCTCGAATATGCTTCTGCAGCCGCAATATCGAGAGAAATGTTTTCAACAGTATTCTGAATTAATTTCATGTCTTCTCGTGGTCGAACAAAGTAATGAGTTATTGATGAAAAATCATGAATCTCGACCAACAGAAACAATACCATTCCCTGAAGTGAATGCTTTGAATTTTCATAATAACGTGGTCGAGGTCATGGTCGTAGTTGAGGTTGCGACCGAGGAAGAAATAAGTATTATTTTCGTAATGGTTGTTCTAATCATTTAAATTTCAAAAGAACCACACAAACTGATGACCACTAAGGAAAAGCCCCACAAGATAATAGAGTTAAAAAAGTTTTGAAAATAAATGCTTTCGATACTCAATGACTAGACATTGCCCACGTACCTATTGTATGACAAAACTCTTAGTTGATCTCTATCAAGCCTCCCTTAAGGAAGAAGAAAAAAATGTGGAAGCAAATTTTGCATACCAGGATAGTGACATATTTGACCCATCCCATATGAAAAATTTGGATGTGGCAAATTTCTTTGAATCTCATGAAGAGAAAATCAGCAAAATTGATGGAACATCAAGTGTTTCATTTTGAAGGAACTCTTCTTGAAGAATACCTACGAGCGGAAGCAGATCTTTCCAATTCATTGTGGCAGAATTACCACATGTATATTCAAACATACTAAAATGCATTCATAATGCTAAAGAGATCGAGAGATCATACCAGTTGAATACTTCTTCTTCACAGCAAATCTAAAACCCAATTGTCTACCTCAACAGTCTCCACACTAACAGAAGGAAATAGAGATGACACCACCACTCAGAGCCCTTAGTATTCTTGGAGTGAAAATCCAAAGTGTGGGCTTTGTTCGGATTTGGTAGAGGGGAGGAGGAAGAGAGATCGTACACAACGATCAAGCAAGTGGGAGATAGCTCGTCTATTGTATAGACAAGATGCTTGATCGTTTAGGTGAAGTATATGATCATGTAGGAAAAAGGTAAACGATCGTCTAAACGATCGTGTAGGAAAAACTAAATGATCGTCTATACGATCGTTTAGTAAATATCGGGAGCTAAACGAACGCTTAGGAAAATGTCAACAATCATTTCGTAAATAGCGCGCGAGGGTGTAATTGGTAAGCAGTCGCTTAGCAATATCGTATAGGTAAGCGATCGTGCAGGAACTATCTATAGGTATTGATTTTCTAAGCGATGACATACTTTTTAACACAATGTCCGCGCACTCATGCTTAACACACCGTGAGCTATTTATGCGTCTCAAAGTGATCTTTCAACTCACTCATCCGTTATTAAAACAGAAGAGACGCCATCCCATTTTCCTTTTAACCGTCCAATGAACACTAGAAGAAATTCGGGCTTTAATGTCAGTTGGCAACCGACATTAAAGATAGTGTTATTAAAGCCCTTTAATGTCGATTGCCTTTAATGTTGGTTTTAAATCGACATTAAAGGGTTTCAATAACATCAATTACACAGCCTTTAATATTGGTTGCAACCGACATTAAAGGTCTCAACATTGAAGGTCTTTAATGTCGGTTGCAACCGACATTAAAGACCTTCAATGTCGGTTGCATTCCATTTCTGAATCCATTTTTTTGGTCAAATAAGTTAAAAATGACATTATATATCTTGTATTAGGTCAGGAAATGTTCGTGTTTTATATTAAAAAGTATAGAAAATTTTACATGGCGAGCCCATCAATATTTGTCTTCCATCTATGAATCTATCCACAAACAAGAATCAATATTTCCAATCCATTACATATACTCATTAATATTTGTCTTCCACCTATGAATTTATCCATCAAAATTTGCAAAACAATACCAAAACCAGAATATTTACATGGCGAGCCCATCAATATTTGCCTTCCAATCCATTATATTTACATTCATTCTAAGCTAGCATTTACATTCTATTGAGACAAAAAACAAGAATTACATCCTTATACAAATCGGCCAACAAAACTTGCCCATTGGGTCCGAATTACGTCGATCTCTCCTTGCATATATGCATCTTTTGTATTGAACTACAAAAAGGAACAAAAAAAAAAGAAGATAAATTCAACATAAGTTTACGTCCATTTATTAAATTAAAGCTAGTATTATATAAAAAATAAATAATTTACGTACGAGGCTAGCATATTCAACTAAAAAGTTTTACATTATCCATATAACTAAAAAGTAAAAAGCCCCCTAAAGCAACACCAAAACTTCAAGCATCTAAATAGCACACCAATGGATACAAGACTTCAATCAAATGAAACCACAAAAAACATCTCCAACTAAAAGATGCTATCGAGGGTCAATCTTAGATTATCTAAACAAGATTCCAAAGACGAATTAGATTCAAATTTTATGTAACTAAAAGCAAATACAACACATAAATACATCACTGAACTTCTGCCATCTATCTGTCACAATTTCATTTTACCTTCCTAAATCGAAACTAAATGTTAATTAATGCATGGGCATAGACAAATGTTAGTGAAGCCCAAGCTGCAAGATGTTTTGTTCGTTTCAATGTAGATGACTTTGGGTGACTTTTTACATCTAAAGGGTTAACCATAACTTAGGATGTTAATCAATCATGACAGCTTCTAAACTCAGCAACAATAACACAAAAAGAAGTACCTTTTTTCTACAACTAAGATACAACACAAGCCTCTGTCTCCCAACAATGAGAACAAGATCTTTAAGTCTTGTAAGATCCATTTGTCCATTGTTGAACACATAAATAGATAAACAAAAAGAACTCATTGAAGTAACAATGGCATGGCTAGCTCCTTCTTCAATATAACAGAAGCATTTTCTAAATTTATCCCAATGCCTCACATTTTGCTCTTTCCTTCTTTACCTGCAAAACTACCCAAAGCGGGAAAAAAATTACCTTTAGCTTCATTCATTCAGCTTTCTCCGGTTTAATAAAGATAAATATTAACAAAGATCAATACTAAATGAGATTGTTTAATTACTAAACGAATTCATTTACCCTAAAGTTCAAAGGGAAAATGCTAAAGAAGCTATGTACCAATAGTCTAGTAAGACATCGGATGAAATTTGGCGGAATAAGATAGGTCGACATCAAGTAGAAAGCAATGGTAAGATGTGCCACACACAATCCCCACAACTATTCACTAAATAGTATTCCAAGAAATCAAAGGAGTTGTAGCACGCATATGCAGTATCATGCAGCCCTACTTCTTGTTATTACACAGTTTAAATTAACACAAATTTTATTCACCTAAGCTAAGACATTAATATTAAACAATTTGACACAACGAGTAGAACAATTGAGCAGGTTAATTTGCACTGGTTCATCAAATCATCAACCTTGCTCTATCTTATTTTTATCCAGTCTTCCTTCCATACTCGCCAGTAAATAAAAATCAAAGAATCCAAAAAAAAAAAAAAAAAATTTACCGCCACACATTTTACTTTATTTGCATGTGATAAAGAAATTTCACTCGTATAATGTTTTTGAAAATAATATAAGAATTAGGATTAACAGCGAAGATCTAGTGGTAGTGCATGAAAATCACTCGTATAAACTCGTATAATGTTACAATCAGAACAAATCAAGAATTCAACGATAAACAATGCAAAAGAACCTATTGAGTACTTCTTCTGTAATGAACCTATTGACTATTTTAATCAATGCAAAAGATTTGAGCTTTGCAATTAGGGCTGTAAGAGGGAGAAGAAGTCTTTTTGAAGAATCGAACCTGATTGTGCTTTGTAATGTCTGCTTCTTGATTTTGATCTTGAATAAAGATGTCAATGGTTGTTCTCTTGAGTGAATGTAGGAATAAATAAGCCGAACCACTATAAATCAGGTGTTTCTGTTCTACTTTCCTTAATCTTCATCTAGTTCTTTACTCAAATTTTGTCTCCATTGATTTGTTGTGAGTGAATAGAAAGATCAGAGAATTTAGAGAGAATTTGCATGTTCATCAGAAGAGTAAAGAAGAAAGACAATCATATTCAATTGTTGTATTACCTTTTACAGTGAGACATGTGTAGTTGTTTTCTCTTTATAATTTGGTATCAAAACTTGAAAAAGAACTTATCAATGGCAGTAGAGAAGTACATAATTGAAAAGTTCACTGAAAATAATGATTTTAATCTGTGGTCAAAGAAGATTAAAATGATATTGACATATCAAAAGACCTTAAAAGGATTAGAAGATCTTAAGACATTGCCTACAACGCTAACTCAAGTAGAGAAACAGAATATTGAAGAAGTAGCCTACATAAGAACTCTGTTATTGAATGTAACTGACAACATACTAAGGCAAGTAATTGATGAATGCACAACATATGAAGTTCTGAATAAATTATAAGCTTTATATGAGAAAAAGGATGTGTCAAATAAATTTTTCTTGAGGGAAAGATTGTTCTCATTCAAGATGAATACTGGAAAATAATGGATGAGAACCTAAATGACTGTAGAAGACTAACATCAGAAATAAATCAAATAGAGGAGAAACTAGGCAAAGATAGTGAAGCAACCATACTTCTTAATTAATTACCAAATACTTATAAAGATGTAAAAATGGCACTTAAGTATGGAAGGGATAATATCTCCACTGATGCAGTAAGTGCAGCCATCAGATGTAAGTAGCTGGAATTCAAGGCAGAATCTAAAAGTTTTGGAAATGGTGAGACCTTATTTTCAAAGGGGAAGAACAATAATTTCAAAAAGAAAAGTTTATAAAGGGGTAGAGATTTTATAGGCAAAAACTGGTGATTAAGTGCTATCACTGTCATAAAGAAGGCCACTTTAAGATAAATTATCCTGAAAGAAAGAAGAATGACTTTAAAGATAGCAACAGAGCATAGGAACATGGAAAGATAGATTTCTCTATCTGTAATGAACCTATTGACTGTTTAAATTTCAACTTATTCACATTGCTACTACTTCATAACTAAAGAAAATTCAAACTTCACAGAAGAAAAACTGGATCGAAAGACCCATGAGTAGATCAGATAAGTAGACGACCGGATCGGAAAAGTCCACAAATAAAAAACATAATATACTCACTCATATTTTCTAGCGAGAATTCGCAACACAAATAAAGCCCCATAAACGTTTGGAGCTTGTAAATTTTCTTTCACTCAATCAAGAAGACACGACCATTGCTCCGAATAATCAACATAAATGATAGACTTTAAGCACTCCCTAAGCTGTACCCTGCATATGCACGATGTTGAAGCAACAAAAAGAATTCAGATCCACACATGTCATAGTCAATTATTTTTGGAAGTTACCAAATTTAAAAAGATTGTTCATAGAACAATGAGTTTCCCAAACTCCTATTATACCCAAAATATTCAAAAAGGTAGTCTTCAGCTGCTATTTTACATCATACATAAATAGACAACAGACACTTACCTCAACAAAGATGGAACCTGTGACAAGAATGGAAGAATGTTCTTCTGGACTACCTGGAAGAATGTTCTTTATCACTCTCAGAAATCTTTTGTTGTTCATCTACATCATTTCAACAAGAACAATTAAGCCACCAAAACTAGCCAATGATTCCAATAACAATTCAATAAATATATCTATTACCTGGGTCAACGGGGGACCAGTTCTTAGCAATGTAATTTTTAAAATGAATGATAACAACCTAACGAAAAGCCAAGATACAATAGAAGAAAAATCGGATCGGAAGACCACGAGTAGATCGAACGCCGGCGTATTCCAAATCTACAGATCCAACCAATGTCGAACACCGGTGACGATATGTTTTACTTCTTAACAATTCAAATCTACAGATCCAACCAAATCTACAGATCCAACTAATGTTGGTGATAGAGACCACGACAACGACTGGACAATGTTGTTGAAGACGACAGAGACCCACGACAACGCCCATGAAAACGATCGAACAATGCCCACAACAAAGATCAGATGACAGAGACCAACCAGCGGCGACGATAGCGACCCTAACAATGCCCGTGACAACAACGATTAGAACAACGAAAACTTTGGGGATTTGAATGGCCAAGGAAAAGAGAGGGTTTGGTAAGAGAGGGTGAAAGGAGAGAGAAGGTTTGGTTAAAATGAAAGATATATTTTTTAATAAAGTAAGAAAAAAATAAATTTAGACATTTAATGTCCGTTTTAAACCGACATTAAAGATCTGTTTTTTCTTTTTTTAAAAAACCGACATTATACATCTGGTTTCACTTTTTCCAACCGACATTAAAGCCCAAATTTCTTGCAATGGAATGTGATCTCATCATATTCATAACATATAAATTAATATCATATATAAATTATAGTATTTTCCTCCACTAGATATAAATCATATTTATATCCAATTTCTCCAAATTAATGTATCTCATACATAAAGTTAATTATATCATATATAATCAAACTCCTCTTGTCAATTTGAACATTTCAAACTGACCCAAAAACTGACTCTCAACTTGTATCCAAGCTACCAAGGGGACCTTATGAACCTAAGGCTCGAAGCTCCAACGGTACGTAAATAGCTGACTAAACTTTTTAGTCACGATATCCACCATTTGTTTACTACCAGGCATTCCACTAAAGACCGACAGTTGAACTCTTTTTGCCATAGATATATTTCTATGTTTATTGGATATAACCAATCATCTGTACGATGACCCTTCACAAATGCTCGTAATTATAGCAAGCCAGTTTACCGTTTTACCCCTGTAATTACATCTTCCTCCTTAAGTACCACTGATCCCTCTAATGAACAATACAACATAGTCCTACTATGTGTGAACACCTCTCCGGCCGTGAGAAGGTGCATGACGCCACATCGTTCAAGGCCTAGGATTAGCTCTTAAGAGAACAATCTATATACTTACCCCTGTTTTGGAGAAGGAGTGAACTTCATCTTGTGAAGCTGAGTTCCCAGCTCCCAAATCAGACGAATCCCCAAAGTGATAGGTTTGAGTCGACGCCCTCAATGGCAGGAGTTTCCCAACTCACTCAGGATTGAGGTCATGTTATCTATGGTCATCCTAGTGATGTGAAGTCTCAATCATGAACGGAGTTATATGACGAGACATTAACACTTCGAGGTCAGGTCTTATACAAACTCTTTGTATAGGATGCCCCCGCTTGCATGTCCACTACACAAATGATTAGGATCAGACCATCTATGACAAGTCACAACACTTGTAACAATTTCACAAAGTGGGTCGCGTTCGTAGTGTTACCAGGATAAGGTTTCCCTCTTATATCCATATACTACAGATTATTTTAGTTGTCACTTAAGACATGATCCACTTGTATGTCACTACATACATGCTTAAATTACATAAAGACAACCAGAGATATTAAGTTTATTGGTTTGTGGTAAAATAAAAAATATCTAAATGTTAAAAGTCAAGAAGTGAGGTAAATATCATATATATTATACATCACAAATGTTCTTACAAAGTTGTTTACAAACTACAGGACACCTGACTTTAGGGCACAAACCCCAAAACATTTGACTTTGAAAATACCTAGATTTAATAATATTTTTCATCTTCATGTATTTTTTTTTTCTTTTTTGCTTCTCTTAGTAGATGTTAACCTTTATATATTCCAAATGTTGCTTTTCTTAATGTAATTATTTTCTTTTAATGAAGAAATATGGATCATTTTCATATGTTGTATGACTAAAAAAGAGTAGAAAATAGTGCAACTAGTGCAACTACACATACAATACTTATAAGTAGAAAATATTTTTTCAAATTGACAATGCTGAAAGCTAAAGTCAATACGATATCAGGTTCTGCAAACCTGATTGAAGGCTTTGGAAAAGCAAATATTATTTTTCCTAGAGGAACAAAATTTACAATTGACAATGCATTGTTCTCTAGTTAATCAAAGAAAAATCTATTTAGTTTTAGAGATTTACGTCACAATGGTTATCATTTTAAGACTGATAGTAAGAATAATGTGGAATATCTATATATCATATTTATTATCTTAAATGAAAAACGTATACTGGAAGAGTGTCCTGCTTTATCTTTTGGATTATGTTATATTCATATACGAGTAATTGAAACATATGCAACAATGAACCTAAAGTTCATAAATCCAGACATATTTACAATTTTGCATGATCGATTGGGTCATATAGGATCTATAATGATGATGAGAATTATTGAGAATTCAAATAGATATCCATTGAAGAGCCAGAAGACTCTTCAATCTAATGAATTATCATGTGATACTTGCTCTCAAGGAAAATTGATAATTAAACCATCATTGAATCACTTGCATTTTTAGAACGAATTCATGATGATATATGTTGACCTATTAACCCACCAAGTGGACCATTTAGATATTGTATGGTATTAATAGATGCATCCAGCAGATGGTCACATGTGTGCTTATTATCAAGTCGAAATCTTGCATTTGAAAAATTACTTGCTCAAATAATTAAATTAAGAGCACAATTTTATGATTATACAATTAAAAACTATTTGTCTTGATAATGCTGGTGAATTTACATCCAAAGCTTTTGATAATTATTGTATGTCAATTGGGATAAGTGTTGAACATCCTATAGCTCATGTTCATACACAAAATGGTTTAGTAAAATTATTCATAAAACGTTTACAGTTAATTGCTAAACCATTGATTATGAGAGCTAAGTTTCTTACACCTGTATGGGGACATGTTATTTTGCATACAACATCACTTATCATAAGTACTCGTTATTACAATTAGCTTAGGTTATGAGCCAAATATTTTCAATTTGAGAAGTTTTGGACGTGCAGTATATGTTCCAATTGCTCCACCACAACGTACTAAGATGGATCCTGAAAGGAGGTTAGGAATATATATTGGATATGATTCCCCTTCATTTATCAAATATCTTGAACCCCTGACAGTAATGTATTTACTATATGATTTGTTAATTGTCATTTTAACGAGGCTAATTTTCCACCATTAGGAGGAGGAATTAAGAAGTTGGAAAAAGAAATTACATGGAATATGTCGTTGTTGTCTCATTTAGATTCCCGTACAGATCAATGTGAACTTGATGTTCAGAAGATAATTCATTTGCAAAATATAGCAAATCAGTTACCAAATGCATTTATAGAGCAAAGAAAGTAATTAATTCACATATACCAGTTGCAAATGTTCCATAAAAAATTGATATCCCAACACAGCAAGTTGTTATTAATGAGTCTGGAATATGCCAGAAGCATGGTAGACCAATGAGTTCCAAAGATAAAAATCCTTGGAAAAGAAAAATAATTAATTGCCAAGAAGACTTGGTTGAGGATGTAAATACCAATAAAGAAATCCTTGACATGACTAATAAGGAAGGTGAAATACCTAAAGATAATAATGAGATTTCAATAAACTATGTCGTGACAGAAAAAAGATGGAACAAAACTCAAGTAGTTATTGACAACATTTTTATATATAATGTTGCTCTTAATATTATATCTGAAAATAAGATTCTAAACCAAAATCTATTGAAGAATATCGACATGACTTCAGTGGAAAGAAGTAATTGAGGAAGAATTGAACTCACTTTCAAAACGTCAGGTCTTTGGACCAGTAGTCCAAACACTAGAAGGTGTCAAACTTGTGGGATGCAAATGGGTATTTGTTAGAAAAAGAAATGAAAATAATGTGGTCATAAGATATAAAGCAAGACTAGTTGCATAATATTTTTCACAAGGACCTGATATTGATTATGAGGAGACATATTCTTCAGTGGTGGATGCAATGACATTAAGATATTTAATGGTCTTGACTGTTTATGAATGTCTAAACATGCATCTTATGGATTTAGTCATGACATATTTATATAGATTTCTTGATAATTATATTTATATGAGAATCTTAGAAGGATTTAAGGTACTTGAAACATATAAATCAAATTCCTGGGAATTGTATTCAATAAAGTTAAAGAGATCGCTAAATGAATTGAAACAATTAGGACGAATGTGGTACAATCTCCTGAGTGGATATTTATTGAAAGAAGGATATTAAAATAATCCAATATGTCTATGTGCTTTTATAAAGAAATTATAGTCGAGATTCGCTATTATTGTATATGTTGACAACTTAAATATAATTGAAACTCCTGAAGAGCTTTAAAAAACAATAGAATATCTTAAGAAGGAATTTGAGATGAAAGATCTCAGAAAAACAAAATTTTGTCTTGGCTTGCAAATTGAGCATTTAGCACATGGGATATTTGTTCATCAGTCAACTTATACAGGAAAAATTTTGAAAATATTTTATATGGATAAAATACATCCATTGAGCATTTCAATGGAAGTTTGTTCATTAGATGTGTGGAAAGTTATATTTTGACCTCGAGATGATAATGAAGAACTTCTTAGTCCTAAAGTACCAAATCTTAGTGCAATTGGTGCAATTTTGCATCTTGCTAATTATACAAGATCATATATTGCATTTTCAATAAATTTATTAGCAAGATATAGTTCTTCTCCAACTAAAAAACATAGGAATGAAATTAAGCATATACTTCGTTATCTCCGAGGAACAATTGATATGGGTTTGTTTTATTCAAATAAATTGATTTTTGATCTGATTGGTTATGTAGATTTTGGATATTTATCTGATCCACACAAAACTAGGTCTCAAAATGGTTATCTATTCACATGTGGAGGACTATTATATCATGATGATTGGTGAAACAGACCATAATAGCCACTTCCTCAAATGGTGTTGAAATTCTTACAATTCACGAGGCTAATCGAGAATGTGTATGGTTAAGATCAATGACTCAGTACATTCGTGTAACATGTGGCTTATCTTCTAGTAAAAATACTCCAACAATATTATATGAAGACAACACAACATGCATATCCCAAAGCCAAAAAGGATATACTAAAGGAGATAAAACAAATCATACTTCACCAAAGCTTTTTTTACACTCATGATCTTGAAGAAAATTGTAACAGCACTATACAACAAATTTGTTCAAAAGATAATCTTGCGGACTTATTTACAAAATCATTACCTACAACAACCTTTGAAAAATTGGTACGTAACATTAGAATGTGACGACTCTGAGATCTCAAATGATGTTTCCATGAGGAAGAGTAAATATACTGTATTCTTTTTAAGAGTATTAGATTATATGAAATATGTACTCTTTTTCCTTCACTAGGATTTTTTCCCAATGGGTTTTTTCCTAGTAAGGTTTTAACGAGACATATTTCATATATATATAATAGACATCTAAGAGGGAGTATTATAAATATTATTGAAAATAGATGCTCATGCTTAGTATCAATTGACCATGTGTCATGTCCCCATTTTTTCAAAGTGTTGTCCACGTGTCTTGTAAATATTCATTATTAGTGTCCATATAATCCACCCCATACTTTTCAAATTGCCTATAAATAGTGGTATTTGATGGATTTTGAAAGACAAATACATCGGACAAATTCCAAAAAGTTTGGAGAAAGTGGAGAAATGGATAGTTTGTTATTTTAGTTACTTTTGTTATTTATTTTATTTTATATATTTATATATATATTATATTTATTTATTTTAATATTATATTTTATTGGCATTCGTGTTCCCTAAATCTCATATTTTCTTCATCATTTTCACTTAGTCGCCCCCCAAAATCTCTTTTTCTCCTTCTCAATTTCATGTCGACAATCGTTGGTTCAATAACCATTTCTTGAATTCCATCGTCTTAGCTAGCTTTTGACGACCACCCTTGCCATGTCGCTGACCTTTTTCGTTCACACACATGTTTTCTTCTTTTGTTTCTACTTTGAACATCGTTTTTAACAATGACCTTCCAGGATTCATAGTGTTTAAAGTTGGCTTTCAAGATCCTATGAGAAAAATGGTCATATGGAATGAATACAATGAAACTTCTTACAACTAGTTTGGTGTCAAACACAATCATATTCCAATAGTTACATCATCCTAAAGTTGCAATTCTTTCAAATACTCACTTGCCAACAACAATTTCACCAGTACAATCAACTTTGCTCTTTATCACCTTGGAGAAAGTCGATTGTTGTAGAGATCCATAAGTTTCTAATGACCCCCATCACATGGTCGTCATCTTCCGTCAATACACGCGTTCTATAGGCAGTTGGAAGCGTTAAGGACAATATTGGGTGATTTTTAATTTTTGCTTCTGAAATGTTTAGATATTGTGTATTTATGGTTCGAGAATGTTTAGGTAGAGTGTATTAGTGGTATTCGAGTTGTTCTTGAAGCAGTGTGTCATTGTATTCTCGTCCATACTTTTGTTGTTTTAGGGTAGTTTTGTCATTTACTAATTAGTATTTTCTATTATATAAATTCATTTTGCTATTTTTATAACTTTGAAACATTTTTGCCATTTTTTCAAATGAAACTTTAAAATTTGTTTGTTGGGTTCAAATTACTCATAACACAAATCATACCCTATTTTACATACTTGTAAAGCATGATAATTACAGTACATCATATGGTATGCCATATCCATATTAAAAATACAAACAACTACATGAAAAGAATTCTAAATCTGAGAAAAAACGTCTTTTTGGATTGAAACTAATCACACAGTCCACCACAAGAAAAAGATTGAACTTTGACAAAAAGAAAATGTTCATTGTATATACAAAGAGCTAAATCTTTTTGACATGCATTGAAACTCTCACAAATCCAAGCTCTCCTTTGGCTTTTAAGACCAAAAGACAAGACATTATCACCAGACAAAAACTAGAGCTTCTTTTTCCAAAGATCCTTTTGTTTGTGTTTTGTACATATCATAAAACATTGTGCTTTTATTGTTCATTGTTTAGAAACAAAGGAAGAGTAGGTGAAAGAATATTAAAAGCTAAGAGAGAAAAAAATGATAATAAGAGAGCACCGAAATAAGGATCTTTTCTTAGTTTGACATAAAAGGTTTTGGATGTTTTCGGAACAAAAGATGCTGAGATTTGACATCTCTTCTATTTGTCCCGCGGTGTTAAATTATGCCCAAAAAAAAAAAAAAAAAACAAAAAACAAAAAACAAAAAAACAAAATTAAAAAACTGACTAGGTTTCAATTTCCGTCCTTTGGCTTTTCAAATTTTTTTTTTTTTTTTTTTTTTTGTCCTAGGCTTTAAATTTGTTCTTTTCTTTTTTCCAATTAACATATGTAGGGGCGGTTGTGTGGTTTTAAGAGATAGAGGAACAATAGAGTTTTTGGAGGAGTGGAGAGGATTCCGAGTTGTGTATGACCTCTCAGTAGGTTCTTTATTTCCATTCTCGTTGGACTTCAACGACGAGTTGTTTTTATAGCTATTTCAATTATATTAGGTTTCCGTAGATTGAGTATGGAGCTTATTTCTTTAGGTATGTTTGGGGCAAGAATTATTCTAAGACTATAATAACCACCTTTTGCTACGATAAATACTGTCTCAATTAGCTACAGTCAATACTATTTCAAAATGCTCCTTTGTTATGATATTTATTATTTGATACAGTTTTTATTATTTTACCTTCATAATTTTTTTATTATTTTCTACAGTGTTTATGATTTTCTTCTCAAACTAAACTAATTTACACCTCAAACACATACTATTATAACTTAAACTAAAATAATCTACACTCCAAACAAAAACTATTATAACCCAACTATAAGAATTGGACTATATTAACCAATTCCTTGTCCCAAATGTCCCCCTACGTGGTTACTCTCTTTCGTGCGCTTGTTTTTTTTTTCCCCTTTCTACATGTGACATTCAAGAATTGAGAGGAAAAGTTTGAGTTTAGAAACTCTTTAATATAATAGTATGTTTGATTTAATTTTTTAAATTTTTTATTTTAAAAATAAGTCATTTTGAAAAAAAGTTGAAGTGTTTGGTTAATCACTCAAAACCTTTATTTGTTTGATAGCCAATCTAAAAACAAGATTTTGAAAACAAGGAATTGAATGAAAACAGATTTGTATTTCAATTTTTTAGATGCATTTGATAGCGCTATATTCAAAAGTTAAATTTCAATTTAAATAACTTTTCATAATGTGTTTGATAATATATTTATAAACCATATATATAACTAATTATAGTTACTTACTATGTATTAGGTTCATAAACTATTATTAATTAATTTATGAACTTGTTTTATGTTAAAAATTTTGTACAATTATAATTTTATAATTTCATATAATATATAATATATCGTATAATACATAATTGAACTTAACAAAAATAATTGAGTTTATTATATGAAATTTTATATTTTTGGTTGTTTTATCTTTTAAAATTTCAAATTCAAAATTAGATACATTGAAAGCATAAAGATGTTTTCAGAATTTGAATTGTTTGAATTACAGAATCCAAAAATAGTTTCTCAAAACAAAATCTAGATTGGCTACCAAATGCATATTCACTAACATAGTAAATCTGAAAACATAAAACAAAATTCAAATTGCCATTACAAGAAAAAATATTTTTAGCGACAAATTTTTAGTGGTACAAGTAATTTTTGTTGGTAAAAGGCTACTTATATCAACACGTTAAAGGTATGTCACAAAATATATCATTATAGCAACACGTTAAAGATATATCATTATTAGCAACACATTTTTAATCCACGTCACTAAAAGATTTTGCAATATGACAATTAACGCCACTAAATATTAAATACTTTTAGTAACATATTAAAATATTACTAAATATATGGCCAAATTATTCCCCTCCCCCATCTATTTTACATTCCCCTTTTATTTTAATTTTTTAGTTTTTGCTTTCCCCCCTTAATTTTACCTTTGCCTTTGATGAAGCCCTCCACGCGAACCACTCGAACAAGAAGATGACTCTGCACCCATGCGAACGACGTTGAACGCTGGCCACTCCTCACGCGAACGGCGCTAAACGCCGACCAATCCTCACGTGAATGGCGTTGAACTCCGACCACTCCTCACGCGAACGCTAAACTCTGGTCACTCCTCACGCAAACGGCACTGATCCCTGGCCACTCAAACGGGGTTTGTTTACTTTTGCAATATTTCAACATCAGTTTCATATAGTTTGTAAGAAATTGGATTTTGTGAATGTAATTATATCCCCTACTTCAATTTCTTACTCTAATGTGCTTACATATTTCAATTTTTATATGGCAGATTTATGTCTTGTTCGTGATGAGCTAGTGCGAGATTTCATAAAGTTCAATTTAGATGAAAATGCAAAGAATTTGGTGTATGATTTATGATATCATGTGTGTGATATTATTTACAATTATGTGAAAAGTTTAAATCATTGTTACCCTTTATTTCATATCTCAAAAGATATTGCTAAAATCATTTACATAATCATTTTTTATCAATCATAACACAATTTACTTTCTAATGATGTTATAATGATATCATGCATGTAATATGTAATATGTCTTCCTATTTCTACACATGAGCTTGTCACACTAATTGGCATCTTATTTTAACAAATTAAAAAAAAAAAAACACATCCATTCTTCGGTGAAGATTTTGAAAAATAGAAAAATGAGTGAAATTATTTACACAAAATGATAAAATTTAATCTTTTTTATAGATGTTGATAGAAGTCTATTAGTATTTTTTTTTTTTTATTTCTATATATAATTTGATATTTTTCAATTTACGAAATTTTTTTAAAAGAAAAAGGTTTCTTTTTTTCTATTTTTTCTTTTCTAGTCGTGGTGTTGTTATCCATTGACGTAATTAGAGGTTTATCAAGTGGAGGCAAATGAGTGGAAGAAGAGAGGACAACTCAAATTAAAATTCTCAAATGCTATACATTGAATCTTCTCCATTTCCTTCAAATTCTAAAGCTAAAATATAAACTAAAATAACCTTCCTTTCTTTTCTTTTCTTTTTTTTCTTTTTTTCCTTGAAAGAGAAAGAAGGTGGTCTCACTTTTCACATCAATTTCATAGGACCACTATATATCAATCTTTTTCAAAAGTTCTTCTGGCAGCTTATTTGTAGTATGAGCATTATAATAATAATATTAATAATAAATTAATAAAAATCAATGGCCTCAATTATTTTATCTTACACCAGACCTCTTGGATGTTAGAATGTCAATTGAGCTTAAGTTCATATTAGTCGGTACTCTCAAAATTGATGTTAAATATGGATACATAAATCTAACATCATGACTAAGAGTAACATCTCAACAGCACAAAGTCGTTTGGGGCCAAATGAGATGGTATATCCCCACATCCTATATCATCTCAGTGTTTTGAGGTCCATTATCCCATCTCACCGATTTTAATTGTTTGTAGGCCTATTTTTGGAACATGTTTCGTATCTCACTGTCATTTTCCTTTCATGTATCGTATATCATCTTAGTGCTTGAACATACTTGATCATACTTGATCATTCATACTCGATCAGAACTCCCCAGACATCAAAACTCTCTAGACATCAGAACTCTCCACATCCTATATCATCTCAACACCCCGAAAAAAACATGGCACATTCAAGCTAGTATGTTTAGCATCAAAACGTTTTATGTAGCATCACATGTTACTTACGAAAAATACCAAAAATAATGGTATTAGCTAGTCAGTGTCTCGCCGTTGCCTTCTCGGTTATTTGGCTTTGTTTCTAATTGTTCCTATCCTTGTGATCTTTTGTCCAATCGTCTTGATTTTCTTTGATATTACCTAATATTCCATTTTGCTACAATGGTTTGATTTCTACAAAGCATGAAAATAGTTGATTAAACAACAGCTTTAGCCAAAAATAATATAGCTCACAAAGTGTCGTATTAAGATTGACCAAGAACAAATGATAACCCTTTCTTATAAATTCAATATTGAAGATATTGCACTTGATGGGCTTGGAAAACAAAACATAAAGAAAAACAATTTGGGCTTTTCCAATTAAAGAATCTGGCTCGAATTATCAATACCACTTACTTGATTTGAGCTGTAAACTATTCTATGTGCTAAAAGCACAATCCTCATGAAGGAAAATCTTTACCATACACATTGACGACCCTGATTTACTTCGAGCACTCAAAGAAAAATAGAGAACTCTAATGACTAACACATATTTTCTTTCTTGCAGAAGAAATCGAGAGAGAAAAGAGGAAGAACAAATGAAATGCTGCCAAAATTTCTCCAAGACTGATGAAGAGCTGAAGAATACGAACAAGAAAATAAAGAAGATGAAGGGAAGAAGAAAGAACACAGAAGATTCACGTGGTTCGGCCAAAATTTGCCTACATCCACGGAGAGAAGCTGATTATTGCAGATCGGGGAGCTACTAGGGTTATATAAGATAAGTCTCTATCTAGTTATCTATCTCTAGATGTAATTTTCTCTCTTGATGTACAAGTATGATTATAAAAGTATTTATAGACAGCCTTGTATAACTAATTTAACAATCTTCGAAGTTGTTTTTCACTGCTTGTAATAACAATCTCCATCTTGAAAGAAAATTTCAAGTTGTTTCTTCAGCTTCTCTTTACTGACTCTCTTCTACTTTAACGTGTGTCTCTCAGCTCAAACCCTATAATATCGAGGCATTTTTGAATTTTGAGCTAAGTGACAGTCTTGGTTAACATATCGAAAGTTTTCTCTAAGGTATGTACTTTCAACACTTCGATCTGCTTACCTTCAATCTGTTCACGTATGAAATGATATTTTACATCTATGTGCTTTGTTCTATTGTAATATTGTGGATGCTTAGATAAGTGTATAGTACTCTGATTATCACAAAATATCTTTACTGTATATTGTTTGATCCCAAAATCACGTAGGAGACCCTTTAGCCATAATCCCTCATTTACGGCTTCTGAAAGTGCGATAAACTCTACTTCAGTAGTAGAGAATGTTGGGGTTGATGCCCTAAAGTCTCATGTCCTGTAGTTTGTAAACAGTATGTACGAATGCTTGTGTTGTTAATATATGATATTTACTTCACATCTTGTAATTTTACTCATTTATTTGTTTTATTTGCTTTACCACAAACCAATAAACATAAAATCCCTGGTTATCTGTATGTGACTCAAGCATGTATGTGGTGACATACAAGTGGATCATGTCTTGAGTGATAACCAAAATGGTCTGTAGTATATGGATAAAGGAGGGAAATCTTATACTAGTAACGCTATGGACGCGGCCCACTTTGTGGAATGGTCACAAGTGTTGTGACTTGTCACAGATGGTCTAATCCTGATCATTCATGTTCAGGACATGCGAAGCTGGGCTGTTCTATACAAAGGTTTGTATAAGACTTGACCACGAAGTAGTTAACGTCTCTTATATAACACGTTCATGGAGAGACTTCACTATTCACTAGGCTGTCCATATGGTAACATGACCTCAATCATGAGTGAGTTGGAATCCTTCATTGAGGGAGGTCCTTTATGTATGTGGTTGGAATGGCCAAGCCGCCGATTCAAACCTACTATTTTGGGGATTCGTGTCTGATTTGGAGCTTCTGAACTCAACTGCACAGATGGATTTCCGCATTCATTCCCCGGAGGTAGGGGTAAGTAGATAGATGGCTTCCCTTAAGGCTGATTCTGGGGTCTTGAACGATGTGCGCGCAACACCTGTTGGCTGAGAAGTGTCACACATAGTTGGACTATGTTGTTATTATTCTTAGAGGAATAAGTCGGTAACTTAAGAAGTGAGATATAACTCAGGACAAAAACGATAAATTGGCCCAGCTTACATTACGAGATCTATGAGGGTCATCGTACAATGATTGGTTATATTCGATGGACACAGAAATATATCTATGTAAGAAAGAGTTCAACTGTTTAGTCTTTATGAATATGTCTGAACATTACGGATGGTGAGTCTTTCGTGGCGTAAAGAGTTTAGCAGCATTCAACTGTACACGTTGGAGCTTCGGAGCCACAAGTTCCATTAGCCCCTGGTAGCTTGGATAAAGTTTCGGAGAACCAGCTATTGGGTTAAATTTGGAATGTCAAATTTGACAAGCAGAAAGTTCGATATAATAATGTATAATTGGACTGGTTAATTAATATATGATATATTGGCAAATGTATGAGATTACATTTATTTGGAGGAAAATAAGATATAAAATATGATTTATATCGAGTAGATGAGAAAATACTATAGTGGATATGTGATATCAAACTATAGGATATAAATATAATATGATTATATTAATTAATTAATTAATTGATTAATTATATGATAATTAATCCTAATATCACGTTTGGACGTGGGTTAGTGGACAGCATCGGTTCTGGTAACCGATGAGTTAAAAATGAAATTTTTTTTTCATTTTGGATCGTGCAATCGATAGTCCGTCAGATCGCCCAAAAGAATTGTGAAGCGTGCGTTGGTGATTCAAAACGATCGCTTGAGAGCCTATACGATAGCAATCTCCACCTAAACGATCGTATACCTCGCACCTAAACGATCACACACTGTGGCCTAGACGATTGGATAGCTTCTCTAAACGATCGTATAGTGTACCGATTTAACTAAATGATTATATACGCTTTTCTAAACGATCGTTCAGTAAATCCTATATGATCGTGTAGCTCCTCTAGACGATAAGAAATTCTGCTATGCGATAGCGACCTTCACCCTTCCACTTGCTTATCGACTACACAACTCGTGCTTCCTCCGTCCTCTACCAAATTCACCAAAGCCCACACTTTTGGTTTTCATGCTGAGAATACCCGTGGCTCATTAGTGGTGGTGTTGTCTCCGTTGCGGCATTCGTGTTCGCGTTGATCGTGTTCTTGCAGTCGACATTCCCGCCGGGCGTTGGTAGATCTCTTGGAGGGTTTCCACTGCAATTGAGTTCCGGAGTGTGAAGATAGTCTATAACTGGTATGGAACTCTATCCCTTATGTTTTTGTTTGTTCTTAGCATGTTGTTAATTAAGTTTTGATTGCATAACTGTATGTGTTGAATGTATTGTTATATTTCGGTCATGGTGAGATCGGAGCAATCCGAAAGCGCTCATGGAACTCTCGGTATGAGATCCTTCAATTGGTATCAGAGTCAGGTTCTGATACTCCGATTTCATCTGTTGCAATGAAATAACTTTTACATTCATGGTGGATGCATTTCTACGCTGTTTTAATTGTTAAATCTATTGTGGATGTGCCGGATTAATGGATGTTTTCAGGATGTTTAGCCTCGGTTTGTTTTAAATCCTTTTACATTTGCAATTTTTTGAAAAGGCACCTGCGTTTTTGGGCATTAATAATCGTTATCGAGTCTGTATTCAAAGTTTTTTTGAAGTTTTGAGTCGTTCGTCGAAGTTCTGGGCAAGCGTTCCGGCTCTTCAAGGAAGGAGGCGATCTAGGGTTAATCGCATTGTGCAGAAGAAGTTCTACATGATCGCTGTCCATAACATCGTAAAGATGCAGGAGTACGCGATTGCTGATGAATGCATCGGTTAAACGATGGGGAATGCGATCAAGAGTTGGTCGTATCGAATTGACGATCGAGTACGCGATCGCTGAGTATCGCGTCGTGTAGACGATGAGATGCTTGCAGATGCCTTAACGCGCGGGCGTGCTAGACGATTGTTTAGGTCAGCAAGCTTCATCGCTTAGAACTGACTAAATGAATCTTAGTGACTAGAGCTTAGTATTGTAAGGTAGACCGTTTATCGTGTGCAGAATCGTGTGAGATGAGCACTCACGATCGTATAAAGCGCAGCGCGCTAGATGTCGTTTAGGTCAGTAACTCATCGCTTAGTAATTGACTAAACGATTCTTAGAATCGCAAGGTAGAATGTTTACCTGCGTTGCATGCTCGTATAGACGATGAGACGTCGCGTATCGTTTAAAGCAGTGCACTAGA
>NC_052357.1:30455760-30457128 GCF_009727055.1 Benincasa hispida
ATCGCAAGGTAAATCGTTTACCAAGTTGCACACATCGGTTAGACGATCAGACGCTCGTGTATCGTTTAAAGCGTGCTAGACGATTGTTTAGGTCAGCAAGCTTCATCGCTTAGTAACTGACTAAATGATCGCTTAGTATTGTAAGGTAGACCGTTTATCTGGTTGCACGAATCGTGTAGACGATGAGACACTCACGTATCGTATAAAGCGCGCGCGCTAGATGTCGTTTAGGTCAGTAAGCTTCATCGCTTAGTAATTGACTAAACGATCTCTTAGAATCGCAAGGTAAATCGTTTACCTGGTTGCATGCATCGTATAGACGATGAGACGCTCGCGTATCGTTTAAAGCACGTGCACTAGACGATCGTTTAAGTCAGCAAGCTTCATCGCTTAATAACGCAAAGTAAATTGTTTACCTGGTTGCATGCATCGTGTAGACGATGAGACGCTCGCGTATCGTTTAAAGCGCACGCGTTAGACGATCCTTTAGGTCAGCAAGTTTCATCGCTTAGTAACTGACTAAACGATTGCTTAGTAACTCAAGGTAAATCGTTTGCCTGTTGTCGCGCTACATGATCACATGGATGGTTAGGCTTCGCAGACTCGTCGTCGTCTTCGTGATCGTTCACTTATGTTCCTATTGTCTAGTGCATGCTGAACGATCGTCTACCTACTAGAGTTTGCTACACGATGAAGACCTCCTGGCGGTTCAAGATCCGGTTCGCCTGTGAACCGGTTTGCTCGATGAAACATGTAATAGATAGGGTTTTTCATTCCCTTTTTTTTTGTAAAGGCTTATTCCGGTCCATTAATCCTTTGTTTATTACATGCAATGTATGTTTTTATATGTCATATGGATGCACATATAGTAAATCCCACCTTAGGTTATGCAATGGTCATGCATCATCTCTTTATTGTAATTGTTATAATTTAGAGAAGCATGATTTAATTATGTAAGGGCATGCTCATGCATCATATAATATAAGAGTTATATTTATGCATGCATAAAAAGTATTGACATGCATCATCTTTATATTATAATTGTTATAGTATAAGGGTGAATGATAGCATGTTTGCTAGGTTGTTACGTGTTATATATATAAAAGTTATTATAAAAGTTATATATAGTATTGATGGTTAATTTATAAATGTTATAAATGCCCCGTTGTGCGTAATGGTTTTAGTTGTTTCTTTTTAAAAGTTAAAGAGAAATAAGAAAGACATGCATGCTCACTTAGGTTTAATTCATGGTTTTAAAGTGTTTAAAACTTAGATCACATAGACCTAAGATCACGGTTTTAATACGATTAGTAACCCTAAGGCTTTAATCTTTTAATCAGTTTAATAGGATTAAATTGGCTAATAAAA